>NC_133381.1:13388193-13443615 GCF_049309525.1 Garra rufa
AAATAAGGGTGCTTCATGATGCCATAGAAGAACATTTTTGTCTAAATGGTTCCATAAAGAACTTTTAACTTCTAAAGAACCTTTCACAAAAGCGAAGAAGGTTCTTTAGATTATAAAAAGGAAAGAAAGAGATGTTTCTTTAAAGAACCTTTCACTGAATGTTTCTTCTATGGCTTCGCTGTCAAGAACCTTTTAAAGCACCTTTATTTTTAAAAGTGTTCGAAATGCAGTAAGGACATCATTAAAATAGTCCATGTGACATCAGGAGTTGAACCATAATGTTATAAAGCTATGAGAATACTTTATGTGTGCAAAGAAAACAAAAGTTACGACTTTATTCAACAATTTATGCTCTTCAACATGGTACTACTGTGAACCCGCATTGAAAACTGACATGGAAGAGAAGAAATTATTTAAAAATAATAATAAAGTCACATTTTAGAAACTCCCATTCCGGCGTAATAGTCAAGGAAGTTTGCTGCTGTAATAAGGCTGAAGCAGGAGCAGTAATACCACGCAGCACATGTGCAAATGCTAAACTAGCTGGGAACTCATTTATGATATTACTCTGCCTGCTTCGGCCATATTACGGCAGCAAACTTCCTTGACTATTACGCCGGAATGGAAGTGTAGTTCCTAATCTTATCAGCCTAGAAACTCGCAGCTTTGCATTTCCACCGGTCTTAGTACACGATATAACTACAGAAGAGTCAAGTTTTAAATAGGACAAATATGGAAACTCATTGGTCATTTTGAACGCGATGCTATTGGTCTAATAGGATTCAATGATCTATGCTAAGCTATGCTAAAAGTGATATCGCCAGAACAGGAGAACGGCTGAATGGATTTCAAAACGGTAAAAATCTAATTATTAACCCAGGGGGAGTTGGAGAATGAGCCTATTTCCAAAAAAAGTGGAGTGTTCCTTTAAATATTTGTTAGTGTTTCTCAATGTTGGTATTCTAGTAGCTTTATAAAATTAAGGGAGAACCACTGAAATCACATTTTAGACTGTTTTTATCAATGTCCATAATACGTTTTGAATACCGGGCCTTGAACAAAGTAGTTGTGTTGCCATCTATGAAGAGTCAGAAAGCTCTTAGATTTCATCAAAAATATCTTGATTTGTGCTTTGAAGATGAACGAAGGTCTTACGGGTTTAGAACGACACAAGGGTGAATAATCATTTTTGGGTGCACTATCCCTTTAAGATGTTTTCACCATCATACTACTTTTAAATTAAGCTTTGCCATCACAGGAGTACATACATTTTTTAAATATACTGTATTAAAACAGAAAACAGTCTTTCCAGTAAGTCATGAAAAGTAGGCTTTTAATAACCGAAGCTTACAGACTGTTCATCAGTATTCTAAAGTAGATCTCCTGGTGTCTGGCCCCTATGTTTTCTAAACACAACAGATGTGTGCACCAGATAAATTACGTTCTGCCCTCTACTATTGACTTTGCCTGAGGTAAAACTGTCTTTTGGGCCAATGGGATTTCTCAACTGATTTACAGAAACTACTGATTATATCATAACACTATTAAAGAAACAACATTTGATTTTTTTTTTTCTTGCCATCAGCTTCCACTGACACATCTGTACGAAAACATACCGACATCTTGTGAAACGTCAGTAGAACAATTTGATCTTACGGTGACTTGCGTTATAAAACATTCAAGTTCTGAATTGCGCACAGAGGGACACAGTAATTGCCCTCTGATGAAATATTGCTTGCTCTAAAACAGACAATCATCCTTCATCATTGTTTTGCCTGGCTCTTGTTGGCAGGGCATCTCATCTGGCTTGAGGTCACAAACTCTATTCTTTCACAGCAAGACCAGATCAGGTGACTATCTCAGGCTTCCAAAGCACTGAGGGGGGGTTACTCACACCAAACACGGGCACGACACCGACACCGGTTGCTTACGCCGTGCGTGTGTTCTAGGAAAGAGAAGAGCAGGAAAGAATAGATGTGTACAGCGTTTAACCAAAAGCACAGGTCAGAGTGTCCACAACAAGGACAGGATCCTGTCTCACAAACGCACACTTACAGTGATTCCAGGAGGGAAAGTGTGATTAAAATGTTTAGTGGCCAGATGAGCAAAAAAATAAAATGGTACAAACTGAAATCAAGCATTTTAAATGCTACAGGTAAACCACAATATTAAATTCAACCATAAAAACCAACCGGATCATGACGAAAACATACCTGTCTGAACTTTTTCGCAAGACACAAAATACGTACCGCCATGTATGTTTCATGATATATTCGATGTGAAATGTCCACTAAAAGAGTGTTTTTTTTCTTCGGAACAGACGAACATACATATGGTACATTTTATGTGACATTGGTTTTGTACGCGTCACCGCAGTTCTTATTTGAAATGTCCGTTTAGTGGCGCTATAACTCTAATGCTCTGTGATGTTTTAAAATAACGTACCATCTGCACTATATCTAAACCTACCCAATAGTATGAAGGAAAGAAAATGTGACTTTCAGCTTTTTCACTGGAGTTGTACCCAAGGATTCTGCAACTGAAGTCAAATTTTGTGCTGGCTGAGCTAACAAGCAGGCTTGTTGTATCAGGAAAGTGAAACATATGGAGCTGTAATCATAATTTTGTAAAAAAAATTATTACAAGTGCTCACTGTTTTACCGCATCTAGTGTTAATTTCTGCTGGAAACTGTAGTGATTTGTACTTATTGGTTTTTGCATCTTGTGAAAAAGTTCCCACAGGTACCATTTCAAAATGAGATTGGGTAGATAAAAACAATTCTTATTTTTGAAATTTGCTATATATTATATTTAAAGGGATTGTCACCCAAAAATGAAATTTTAATTTTTTCAGTATTTATAATACATTTTAATTTAAATGTGAAACTAAAATAGTCATTTCTTGTAAAACGCACTCTTTTTACAGTGTATATTATATCATTTTATGTTGTATATAATGTTAAATATTACGAATATAAAATATATTAACCAGCACCTATTATGCATCCCTTGTGAAAATTAAAATCAAAAATTAAAACCTGTGCAGGTACACAAAACAAGCCTTATTCTCTGCTTTTTTTTTTTTTTTTTTGTTACTGTACAACCTGCTGTTGAGCATGTGTTCGGTGAAGTCCAGTTTGTGTGTGTGTGTGTGTGTGTGTGTGTACACAGACTTAAGGTTCTCAAGTCCAGGCCAGGGCTGACCTGCTTCCTCATGGCCCTTTGCCCAGGCAAGACTCATGCATATTTCAAAACGCACACAATTCAAACGGTGCTCAGCACATACACACACGGCAGGTTAGCCAGACTAAGGTAAAAAGTGGGTCAGAATCTGCCATCCACCCAGAGATTCCTCCGGCAGTCATCAGAATCAGGTGTTGTGAAATGTAGGAAATAGTGCTATTATTTTTAAGAAAATAAATTAAGAAATCACATTTTCGTCTTTAATACCCCACTTTATATTCTCTACATGAGCTAATGGATATGGAATGAGAAAACCACACATGTATCCAAGTCTGACATCAAGTGGCACTTTCTCAAGCAGGACTTTTGAAGTCGAACGGAATGCAGCATAATTCTCAAAGCTATTCTCAGCCTTTAAGCTTGTCCACACATTGTGAGAAATGCCTACATGCAATACTTCATTACGAAGGTTTATATTATAAAAGCGTGAGGGAGTACTATGACGCATCTTTTAATCCTGCTTTTGGATTATAACAGGAAAGGAAATTAGCATTAGGAAGAGCTGCGTGAGGATTTCCATTGATACACAATCGTGCACAAAAATGTCCATTTTGGTTAGATTTAGCCAAGACCAGGGAAACCAGGCCAGGCACCATGCTAACACACCACCCCAAACAAACAGCTTGATAGGAGTTACCATGGCAGCCAGGTTCTGCTTGAGAGGGGTATCGATTACTAGCAGGTGTAGGTTGTCTCATGCATATCTACACGCACACATTTACTTAGCTATCTGGATAAAGACATAACACAGACGTCTAAAGCTCATTATATTTACACTGTAAAAAATGACCATGATTTTAATGTTAAAAGGCAGTAAAAGCTACAGTAAAAACCTATTAATTGGTTAACGGTAAGTTCCCCTACTATATATGGTGAATATATTGAACATGCAATTTTACGGTAGTATACAGTTTTTGAAAGTGAAATATAAATATATATAAATATATATATATATATATATATTTACCGTGAATTACCGTAAATTATTTACAGGGGCATGCGAAAGTTTGGGAAACCCTTGCAGAATCTGTGAAAATGTGAATAATTTTTAACAAAATAAGAGAGATCATATGAAATGCATGTTATTTCTTATTTAGTAGTGTCCCGAGTAAGATATTTTACATCAAATATTTAAATATAGTCCACAAGACAAACAAAAAGCTAAAATTATTAAAAATTACCCCCTTTAAAAGTTTAGGAACCCTTGGTTCTTAATACGGTGTGGTTTCCTGGATGATCTATGATTGTTTTTCTTGTTTTGTGATGGTTGCTCAAAAAACCCTTGTTTGTTCCAAACAGTTAAACTGAGCACTGGTTATCAGAAAAATCCTCCAGGTCCTGCAAATTCTTCAGTTCTTCAGCATCTTTTGTGTATTTGAACCCTTTCCAGCAATGACTGTATGATTTTGAGATCCATCTTTTCACACTGAGGACAATTAAGGGACTCAAACACAACTATTAAAAAAGGTTCAAACGTTCACTGATGCTCCAGAAGAAAACACAATGCATTAAGAGCTTTTTGAATTTGAAGATCAAGGTAAATTGTACTTAATTTGTCTTCCGGGAAACATGCAAGTATCTTCTGTTGCCTCTGAAGGGCAGCAGTAAATGGAAAAAATATATACATTTCAACAAAATAAGAAAAATTTGGACATCTTCATCCTGTTCAAAAGTTTACATCCCCTGGCTCTTAATGAACTGGGTTTCCTTCTGGAGCAGCAGTGAATGTTTGAACCTTTTTTAAATAGTTGTGTTTGAGTCCCTCAGTTGTCCTCAGTGTGAATAGATGGATCTCAAAACCATACAGTCATTGCTGGAAAAGGTTCAAATATGCAAAAGATGCAGGAAAACTGAAGAATCTGCAGGACCTGGAGGATTTTTCTAAAGAACAGTGCTCAGTTTAACTGTTCAAAACAAACAAGGGCTCATGAACAACCATCACAAAACAAAAACAAAACAAAAAACAGTTGTAGATCATCCAGGTAACCACACACAGTATTATGAACCAAGGGTTCCCAAACTTTTGAAGAGGGTTATTTTAATAATTTCAGCTATCTTTATTTTATTTTTTATTTTTGTCTTGTGGACTATATGTAAACATGTTTTATGTAAAATATCTTACTCAGGACAGTACTAAAAAAAATAACATCCATTTTGTATGATCTCTCTTGTTTTGTTAAAATGATTTACATTTTCACAGATTCAGCAAGGAGTTCCAAAACTTTCCCATGCAACTGTAGCTAAGTTCTGAGTTGTAAACACTTAAGCACCGTCTAAATTTTATCAACCTAATACACAAATTCATTCAAACTTTACCGAAGCATAATACTAAAAGCATTGGAAACATTACCATCTACCTCAAATTAAGATGAACAGGTTCCAAAACCTGTAATGGTGTCTTCACATTTGGTCCAAGTGAGGTACAGCCCTGAGGCAGCACTTTGCTTAACTAGTTCCTCCATGTGTAGCTCAATATGTTCTGGAAATAAGCAAATTTTTAGTCTTGTACTAACAAAACTAGACCTAAATAGACATGAAAACTATCCTACTAGAAACAATTTCTAAAAACTAAAAAGGAAATAGTCCTTAGGCAATTTAATACGTAAATGAGTTTGTTTCTTCATCACAACAGATTTGGTGAAATTTATTATTACATCACTTCTTCACCAATAAGTTCTCTGCAGTGAATGGGTACCGTCAGAATGAAAGTACAAACAGCTTTTTTTGTCTTTTTGTTTTTGCTCAGAAGCGACGGTTTAAAGTTAAAACTCCATAATGATTGATTTGTTTCTTACAAACATAGTTTTTCACTTCACAAGACGTTAAGTCCGGCTATGTGGCTATATTCCATATTTATTTACAGTATATCAGTAATACACTTAATAAACAGTAAATAAAGATGCTTACCATTTCCAACATTTATACTACTGCAAGCCTGCACAAACTCAAATAACTCTCGATCAATGCTGTCTAATAGTGCTAAATATGCTCATTTCGTGCTTGTCACAATTAAAGAGTGATTGTGGGAATGAAAGCCCTTTGCTGTCTCCAAGAACACAAGGTAATGAGGATCAATAGGTGCATTGCTGGACACCAGATGTTCACATCTGCCCACTTCTAACAACGCAATTACAGCTTGGCACTGTATGACCTCTGTGCAAAACCAGATATCTACACTCGGTGACTCACATATAAACAACCATTAATACAAAAACATGCTTTATCATGGTTATTTAAAAATAAAATATTGTCTTGACCATTGCAATGGAGAAATCATCATAAATGTGTGTATAAAAATGCTCCTGGCCTATGTAAGCCTTTTTTGCCTTTGCACAACATTTAGAAAATATTTGAAATATTACATATTTCATCAAAACGAATCCCTTTAATTTAATCCCAAAAACATGCTTAAAACATGCATAAGCTTATGTATCAAGTAAATAAGGTTATATCTCTTTATTGTTTTACTCTATAAAAACTAGAGAACTCCATTAGGTCTGGCCTGGTCTTATTTTTGTCAGTGTCATAAAGACAAGTTGTGTCATTTCTGAATCAATTTCCATTACTGAAACATGACATTTTCAAATGACAAATAACAGGCCGATGCTATTCACTCTGAATGTGAAAAAAAAACCTTATTACTGTCTGAAGCAGAACATTTTCAAAAAGATGTAACCAAGTGATTGAGATGTCTCAAAAAAGAATGAGAGATACAGTACAATACTTTCAAATTCTGTATGTGCAGACCACCATTTGCTCCAAACCCGCCTCCTCCTCCTAGAACGGAGAGGTTAAATCTTACTAATTGAAGTGGTTTTAAATAAGCAGTCCTTTTTGCAAATGTGCCTCCTACTTCTGCATGTCTGATGAGACTGGCCAAAAATATCCTGCATTCATCAGTCAGAATACATACAGACATGCAAACAAAACTGTAAGTCATACGTTTTCACAGCGTTTCTTTCTTTTTGTTCATTTCAAAAGAATAAATGATAATGAAAAAATATGCAATAAGAATAATAATTAAATTATATGTGACCCTGAACCACAAAACCAGTTATAAGGGTCATTTTTTAATTTTACATTGAAATTACATTGTCTGAAAGCTGAATAAATTTGTTTGTTAGCATGTATTAGAAAATCTGGAATCTAAAGGTTGCTAAGTAATCAAAATATTGAGAAAATCAACTTTAAACTTGTTCAAACAAAAGTTCTTAGCAATACACATGACTAATCAAAAATTAAGTTTTGATATATTTATGTTAGGAAATTTATCAAATATCTTCATAGAACAGGATCTATACTTAGTAGTTCACATCCAGAACAAAAATGTACAAATAATGTACACACCCCCTCGTCATCCAAGATGTTCATGTTCATTTCTTTCT
The DNA here is from genome assembly GCF_049309525.1 of Garra rufa. Taxonomy (NCBI): domain Eukaryota; kingdom Metazoa; phylum Chordata; class Actinopteri; order Cypriniformes; family Cyprinidae; genus Garra; species Garra rufa. Next base: position 13,395,822 of record NC_133381.1, read on the forward strand.
TTTCATTCGTAAATAAATTATGTTATTTGAGGAAAACATTTCAGGGTTCCTCTCCAATATAGTGGAATTCTATGGTGCCCCCGAGTTTGAACTTCCAAAATGCAGTTTAAATCCAGCCAAAAAAAAAAAAAAAAATAATAATAATAATTTTGGAGAAGAAAATGAGATGGAAGTTTTTCGACATACCCTAACTGTCCTAAAATGGAAAACTGAGACCTAGACAAGATAAGCGTTTAAGGTTAAAAAGTATATAAATTGTATTTTATTTTTTAAATAACCGATCGTTTCACTAGATAAGACCCCTCTTCCTTGGCTCGGATCGATTAGAGCTCTTTGAACCTGCATTTAAACTGTATTTTGGAAGTTTAAACTCAGGGAAGAAGTCCATTATATGGAGAGGAATCCTAAAATGTTTTCCTCAAAAAACTATTTTTTTTACGACCGAAGAAAGAAAAGCATGAACATCTTGGATGTCAAGGGGGTAAGTAAATTATCTGTAAATTAATGTTCTGGAAGTGAACTAATCCTTTAATATCCAAATGTAAAAGATATATATTTTATATTTATTTGGAATAAAAGAAAAATCGATCATTTTGACCCATACAAATGTATTTTTGACTATTGCTGCATTTCGTTGCCTTGTACTTGTACATGTGTAATGACAATAAAGTTGAATCTAATCTAATATACCCATGCTGCTTAAGACTGGTTTAAGTAATAACATTACTATTAAAACCAAAAAATAATAAATATATCATGTAAGCATGTAAAACCCTATTATGCAAACCAGTTTGTGAGAGCAGCATTTTCCCATTTTACCCACAGTTTTCCATGCATCTCATTTGTTTCTTTTTGTTGATTTCATTGTGTCAGGAATGGCTATTTCAACAAATAATTAACAGTTTTTTGTTCAGCGGGAAACACCCTGGCTGGTCCATCACTATCAGAGTGGTAGCCTTGTTCTCTTGTTTTGTCAGGGACAAAAGACCGCCACAAGCCAGTTGGACGGGAGGACAATAATCACATTTAGCCATAATCAAATGGCACTTGTTCCCTCTGGGGACCAGAAAGGAAATCGTTGTGTACAGTAGCTTAATATGTCAGGTGTGACTCAGGGAAATTGGAGGCAATTATGGGCATAACTGCATTCAGATGGGTGGACCTGGGGGTGGCAGAGTAAGGCTTCATTTTTTTGTTTGTTTGTGTGTATTGTACATGTGTGTGTATCGGGTGTGACTGATGTTCTTTTCGGTGTTGCGCTGAAAAGAGCCTTTGGGATTTGGAAGGGCTGTGGGGAGGGGGCGACAGCGAGGAGTTCTATTGTGTCGGTTACAGCGTATGGAGAGGGGGGAGATCATGGAGGGGGAGGTGATGAGGCTATTTTGTTAAAGGACGCCCTGTGTGGCTGGTCCTGATTACACAAGAGAGGCCATCGCTCTCTGATCAGCAGACAGCCGGCAAGGTGGCTCAATCAGGCTTTCCTAAGAGCTCTTCCTGCACCGATGAGGCCTGAGGAGTCTTCAGTGCATGACATTTAACACACACAAAAAAAAAAAAAAATTATGGACAACATGAAATACAAAACACGACTCGGCAAGTTATCGAACAGAGGATTCATGCTTCATTTCTCCTCCGAAAACACACTCTGTATTTGCTTAGAGACAACATTTGTAACATACTTTTATTAGGAAAGTAATCAGGGTCTATTTTACAAGTAGGCTCACCACATTTGTGGCATTAAAAAGTGTGTAAACTGTAGATGAATGGAAAGCGAATTCTGGTTAGACAGGTTTGTTCAGTGAATGACAGAGAGACAGAGTGACCGAGGGATTAGTAGAGCAAATGGAATTACAGGCCTCCCAAACATGTGATAAAGATTTCATTATCTGGCTCTCACACACACCATGTGTCACCTCACTGTCAGGGAGAACTGTCTTCAGATGTGTGGTAACGGAGAACTAACGCTGTTCGATGCCATAAAAACATCCCACTCTGAGGAACAGGAAGGCAAGTCTTTTGTACTGCATAAAATAAGGTGCAAATATGAAGAAAAAAAATAAATAAATAAAATCACAACAGGACTCTTCTTTTTGAATTTGTAACAGTGTTCATTTTGACAGCAATTTTTGATTTAGTTTTAGTCAGTCTTTTGACTAAAATGCCATATTTTAGTCATCTAAATTGTTTTAAGTTTTAGTCTAGTTGATTAAATATCGTAAGATTTTAGTCGAATAAATCTACAGTAGATTTAGTCGGCTAAAATCTAATGGGTTTAGTTACAGTGTAATGCATTTATTAAGCATTTTTCTAAAATGACCAAACTCATTATATACTGTAGGTTTCATATTAAAGGGATAGTTCACCCAGAAATGAAAATTTGATGTTTATCTGCTTACCCCCAGGCCATCCAAGATGTAGGTGACTTTGTTTCTTCAGTAGAACACAAATTAAGATTTTTAACTCAAACCGTTGCAGTCTGTCATCATATAATGGCAGTCAATGGTTACCAAATCTTTAAGAGTAAAAAAACATACAGACAAAACCAAATTAAACCCCGTGGCTCATGGTGATACATTGAGGTCTTGAGACACATAACGATCGGTCTGTGCAAGAAACTGAATAGTATTTATATCATTATGAGGCGCGCTCACAACATGGCGCTTCAATGTGCTCTGGCAATGTAGTCAGTGAAAATTCAACACTCCCAGATGAGTTTAAACAAGGAAACATAATCTTTTAGTTTTTAATCGGTTGCCAGAATCAGGATAAGCACAAGTAATTACCATTTTGAGAGGCCAATATGCACTATGTAAACAATAAGTGACGTATACTCGCGACAGATTGCTTCCGCGCGTGCATCTATGCACCGGCTCTTTTGAACGCGCTCTGGACAGTAGAACGTTGCAGTGAATCAAAGGTAAATAATTATATAAATACTGTTCAGTTTTTTGCACAGTCCAATTGTTTTGTGTCTTAAGACTTCAATGTATAGTCACGAGCTGCAGGGTTTAATTTGGTTTTGTCTGTGTATGATTTTTTTTACTCTTAAAGATTTAGTAACCATTGACTGCCATTATATGACTGACAGACTGCAACGGTTTGAGTTAAAAATCTTCATTTGTGTTCTACTGAAGAAACAAAGTCACCTACATCTTGGATGCCCTGGGCGTAAACAGATAAACATCAAATTTTCATTTTTGGGTGAACTATTCCTTTAAGGTTTTATCATGATAGACACAGATTTAACTGCTGTGACATGCAACCTGCCTTTATATTAAAATTAAATGAAACCACTTCTCATAAAGAAACAAGAACATGGTCTTCTTTTCAAAGTTATAAAGGCTAATTATGCATTCTATAACAACTTGTTTACCACATTCTTCATTCTTTCAAGCAGACATTTATTTATCTTTTGTTGCTTCATTAACATCAATGCCACAGCCAATAGCAACTAAATTAGGCTGCTGTCCCTTTAAAACCGGATAAACGAATGTAATATACTGATAAACGTCTGATATGGCGAAATTCTCCCAACTGTTTACATTCACCTAAGATGTAACCGAGTGCCTTTACATGAATACTTGTCATCTAATCATTTATGTATTTCTGTGTGTGCTTTATGAGAGGCGCTCAGAAAACTGGACTGAAGTGAGTTCTCTTTTGCGTCGTCAAATTTATCCATATGTCTGCTCTTCTCTCACTCCCAGATATTAACAATTTTGGACGTTTTATTTAACTTGTGTCCTGCAGGATAGATCACTAGGCTATGATACAGTTAAAATGTACGCATCTAAGTTCCTAACCACGCAGCAGATTCACTCAGAATGAATCTCTTTCTAAATCGTCCCTCCCTAACATTTTTTTCTCGTTTTTATTCGCTGACGAAAATGTAAATAGATGAAAATGTTTCGTTATCATCTCGTTTTTGTCTATAAAAAATGTTGTTGACAAAAATCGTCAATGAAATTAACACAGATTTGTCAATATTAAAGCAGTCAGAGATGTTAGTTCGGTTTGGTTTGAAAGGGAAAGGTTAAGTTCGGTTTGTAATAGAAACGTAAAAGAGCTTAAAAGATTTGAAATGGACAGGAAAAGGGAAAAAATTAAGGAAACAAAATAAAAAGAAATACAGAAAAGGGTAGGGAAATGGATAAGGAAGAAAGAATATTAAAAAAAAGAGGGAAAAAAAAAAGAAAAGAAAAGATTTTAGAAAGAGCTGATCAGTCCCTGCCTTCTCAAGGTTAGGAAGCTGGGTACATCCTTAATGGAATCAAATCTGATTAGATAATTAGCATAGTATTTGCATAATGGCACTGCAATTCATTACCTTGCATGCGAGTTCATCAGCATAGCGTGAGCTACAGTGTTTCTACTCCCCTCTGTCCTGTAACAAAGCTCAGACTCTCCATTGCCGTCCGAAAAGGTCAACTCATTTACTGCCTCCTGTACCAACTAATATCTATCAAAGACTCGCACACTTGCGGAATGCCTTACGAAATCTCCGGGTGGTCTGAACCAGAGCCACAGTAACCAATCTAACCGCTGTGCGACGCAGACAATATTTGCAGACTTGTACTCATTTAATTTCACTAAAATGAATATTTTTTGCAAATGATTTAAGATAATAAAAAGGAGCAGTTGAGAGATACTACATTTTACAGATCTACACTGTTTTGTAACAATTGTCTTATTTGTGTCTACTTCTAGAAATCATCTAGACAAAACTGATACTTCATTCTAGACTAAACTAATACTTCAAAGAACAAATGAGAACTCCATTAGGTCTTCTAATTATGAAAGCAAAACCTCTGAGAACCAAATGTTCCTCTGGGAAAATAAAAAGGAAGTTGCATCATAGATAACAGACGGAAGCAAAGAGGACAGAATCAAAAACAATGCGGGACAGGAAGTCCCGAGAAACCCTTCTTCATCTTTGTCCTCTGACTTTCTGTTGTTTGCTGACATATGCCTGTGCCAGAGAGAAGAACAGGGTGCTGACTGATATGATTGACTTCAGACGGGTGCCGAAGAATGGCGTCCGAGAGCCCTGAGATACGCAGACATGAGCGACAAGCCCTGGGCTACCCAAAAACAGCTGCTGCCTCTCACTTCCTCTTTTTATGGTACTGCAGACACAACACTGTCAAATATTACAAAGCATTACAATTAGAAACCTTTCTGAGGTATAACTGCAAGAGGTTTCTTAGAAAAGGTAAAATTAGAAGAACATTTCGAGATTTCCGTGCTGTACAAACTCGAGCTGCGATGACAGGTGAAGGGAAGAGACGCGGGGATGGAAACAAATGCAGATAAATAAACATTTCGTTGCATCGTTCAGCATGGCGGAGATGCAAATGGGCTCCTAAATGGAAGCCCTTGTCATCTTAACTTGGGCGTACAGCCAGGCTGATTTGTAATAATGTCCCTCCGTCTAGCAGAGGGATTTAACAGGGCGGTAGCGGGAGAGACAGACAGTGTTGGAGACAGCGCTACAATACAAACGCTGTCGATGCAACGCAGGCAAATATGTGCTAATGCATCCGACTGGCTATACGGTATTGTCGGCCTGCCAGGTTCTCGCTGACTGAGCTAGGTTTGCAAGTGGAATCGCAGCATATGCCTGGATTTATTTTAGTTCATATCAGCACTCGTGCAATAGAAAGCCACACCCTTTATACTGTACTATGCATTTCTAATGTCCAGTGACTTTGGGTATTTTCACACTTGTTTTGGATGACCAATTTTGACCAATTTTTTCTAAGTGAACCCACAAGTCTCAATTCATTAATTTAGCAGGCACTTTTACCTCAAGCGACTTACAACAAACCAACAAAATCCAGTATACAATGGCAAGTTAGAGTAGAGGTGCAACACTTTGTTTTTACAAATTTTTTGTCCCTTTAAGTTACCAAACTGACATATAGTTGAGGTCAAACATTTACATACACCTTGCAGAATTTGCTAAATGTTCATTATTTTACCAAAATAAGAGGGATCATACAAATCATCATGATATTTTCTCTTTAGTGCTGACCTGAATGAGAAATTTCACATAAAAGACATTTACATATAGTCCACAAGAGAAAATAATAGTTGAATTTATTAAAACGACCTTGTTCAAAAGTTTGCATACACTTGATTCTTAATACTGTGTTGTTACCTGAATGATCCACAGCTGTGTTTTTTTTAGCGGTAGTTGTTTATGAGTCCCTTGTTTGTCCTGAACATTTAAAATGCCCATTGTTCTTTAGAAAAAAAACCTTCATGTCCCACAAATTCTTTGATTTTGCAGCATTTTTGTGTATTTGAACCCTTTCCAACAATGACTGTATGATTTTGAGATTCATCTTTTAACACTGAGGACAACTGAGGGACTCATATGCAACTATTACAGGTTTAAACGCTCACTGATGCTCCAGAAAGAAAAATGATGCATTAAAAGCCAGGGGTGAAAACTTTTGAACAGAGTTAAGATGTGTACATTTTTCTTATTTTGCCTAAATATCGTACTTTTTAAATTTAGTACTGCCCTTAAGAAGCTACAGAAGATACTTACATGTTCCCCAAAAGATCATCAAATTCAAAAAGTGCATTGTGTTTCCTTCTGAAGCATCAGTGAGTGTTTGAAGCTTCTGTAATACTTGCATATGAGTCCCTCAGTTGTCCTCAGTGTGAAAAGATCAAAATCATACCGTCATACTGTTGGAAAGAATTCAAATACACAAAAATGCTGAAAAACCAAAGAATTTGTTGGACATGGATTTTTTTCTGAAGAACTGATTTTACTGTCCAGGACAAACAAGGGACTCACTAAAAAAAACAACAACAAAAAAACAGCTGTGAATCATTCAGGAAACAACGCAGTATTAAGAATCAAGTGTATGTAAACTTTTGAACAGGCTCAGTGTTTCCCCTACCATTATCTTAGAATGTCTATGAATGGCGGAGACGCGTTTTTTTTACTACACGCATACTGAAGCACACGTGATGCTCCCGCTAATTTTTGGCCTTTGCATCTCACATGAACAGATAAACTCCATCTCCAAAGCTGCTGTGAGTGTCACTTTTACCGTTTCATTTGAGAAAACTAGCATTACTTTTGTACAGTATAATGTAGGTGTTTATATATTCCTATTTAAATAATTGACATAAAACAATATATATGATAAAAAATAAATATTACAACAAGATTAACCACTTAATTGTAAAAAAAAAAAAAATACTACAATTATTATTTAAACGTTTTAAACTGAATATAATTTTTCTTCCACGTATTGATTTTAACAGTAAACCTCTGTTTGTTTGCCAAAAATTAACAGGGTTTATTTTTCATTTGATTAAAAATAAATAAATGTTTATGCTTTCATTTGATTATCAGAAAAATTAAAACACACGAGAATTTCTAAAAAAAATAATAATAATAAAAAGCAAAATATTGTAGAGCCCTATTGTTCAAAATGTTAAAATAGAGAGTTTTGGACTTATTTTTTTACTGAAATAAATGTTTTCACTATTACACAAAGTAGGCTAAAGTACTGGGAAAAAAGTAACGTTGGCTACCGGCAACACCCCCCCCCCCACCCCCATCCCCTTTTTTTAACCACAAATGCAAATGTTGCACTAGATCTGTAATGTGCATTATGTAATCATGTTGGAAAGGTCAAGGCAGAGCTAGTGCAAGATGAGCATTTGTGGTTACAAAGTATATACATTTTTTTTTTTTTTAGAAAATGACCAATCGCTTCGCTAGATAAGACCCTTCTTCCTCTGCATTTTCAAGTTTTTATAATCAGCCATTACCAACTGATCAATCCCTAAACAAAAAGCATACTCACAAGTTTTCACATTTGCTGCACCAACAAAACAAACCAACTCTGAAGCTCAATGTACTCAGGTCTGCACCAAAATCATTTGGCAATCACCCTAAAATCCTGAGAACTTTCAAATAATTCAGCTATATTGTGTATGCATGCACACTGGTGGATGCATTGAGGTCCTGCAAAGAATAAAGCCAATTCAAGGCCTTATCTATTGAAGAATGAAGCAATTTGGCCAGTCCGAGACATGCTGAAACATTGGATCAAGACGGCAGGATGACATGTGGTACAACAGCGTTCCACAGGGATGCTCAGCCCAGCAGCAAGTCAAGGCTAAATCGGGCCCATCTACAAGCCTCCCAAGAGAAGCCAGCTATGAAATGACATGACAGCACACATGTACTGCCAGACTGAAATATCACAGTTCTTTCTTTCAAAAAAACACGAAGAGGAAGTCATTGTGGCACCTGACTGAACACAAACACAACATTTCTCAAAACTCCACATGCAAGATCCAAAGCACAACAAACACTGCATGGCAAATAAAGCATCATTCATGGTCTCAAGCTAGATAAACCCTCACGAGACCGAGTCATACTGTGCCGTTTAAGCATTTTAACAGCTGATACAAATATCTACTGGGTATAAGACCACCAGGGAGGCAGACGCAACAGTTCAGACCATTCAATCTGCAGTCAGAGTACCTTTTGTGTGTTTGTCTTCAATTAACTCTCATTTAATTATACTCTTGATCCAGTCACCCATGGTGAGCAGCTATTAGTAAAAAAGTACTAAAAACCAGAATGTAAACACACGAGAGCACAACTTGAGGAAGAAAATGGTTCTGTACCTTTGCCTTTGGCTTGAGAAAGGAGATGGAAAGGAACAGAGAGATAGAAAGTATCCGCAGAAGGCAAGCATGGAGAGATATGAAGAAACGGTCAAAGCACAGTTCACATCTATGCATTCAAGGTTCAGAGTTACAGTTTAGCTCATTCAGTGCACAGCAATTCAGTTAAATCATGCATGCAATATAAAATCAATCACAACAGATTGAATGCAAGTGAAGGGCTGTGGCATACCTTGATCCGCCATCATCATGTGCGCAAATCCTTTGAGAAACGGAGAAAGCGACAGAAAGAGGAGAACATCTTTAGGTATGTATCAGAGTGTACAATGACATCTCATCTTTGCAGGAGGAAAATGTTTATGAGCATCTTACAATAATGTTTTTTTTAAGTTGACAAAGCATATTTCGCAGATTTTTGGAAATTATTGGTTTAACTTTTTTTTTTATTCGACTATAAAAAAACTATTTAAATAGACAAAATTACATATTACACTGCCGATTAAAAGTTCAGTAAGATTTTTAATGTCTTTTCTGCTCGTCAAGATTGTTAATTTGATTAAAAATACAGAAAAAAATTTTGTGAAATATTATTGCAAGTTAAAATAGTGGTTTTCTATTTTAATATACTTTTAAATTTGAATTTATTCCTTTGATCCCTATAAAACAGTTTTTTTCATTCTTTTTTTTCTTTGATAAATGTAATACTTTTTTTCAGAATTCTTTGAGTAAAACACTAAAAAAGAACAGCATTTTTTTATAGAAATCTTTTGTAACAATATACACTACTGTTTGAAGTTTGAGGTCAGTACTTTTTTTTTTTTACTTTCTCTGTTTGAAAGATTCATGCAAGGATGTGTTAAATTGATCAAAAGTGATATTAAAGGCTTAAATTGTTAGAAAAGTTTTTATCTTAAATAAATGCTGTTCTTGTTAACTTTTTATTCAAAAATTCCTGAAAAAAGTATCACATGTTCCAAAAATGGCAGTGTACATATATTCATTTTTGAAAGGTTATTTGGAAAAACTTCAGATTGAGAAAATACTCTAATAATTTTAATAGTAAAAATGTATATAGTTTTAGATTTTAATTAAGTTTTTTTATTTTTTTATGTAGGTAACTTTGAGATTATCCAGATTATTACTGTGCATCATTTCATATCTCTACTCTAAAGAATTACATATTTTACTCACATAATGTGAGTTGTAAAGTGAAATTGTTTTTTAAAATATATCATGAATTAGGGCTGGGCGATTATTTCGATTTTTTCGATTAATTCGAATTTACGTTTTAAGACGATTTAATTTTTTATTAAATCGAGGTATCGCGATTTTTTTATAAATATATATGTATTCAGAACGGAAAACAAATAACGCGTTCTGGTAAAATAATGCGAGTCACTAAGGGGACATGATTAGCTGCTTGCTAGCAAGTTAGCCTGTTACATTACAGTACATACAATTTCACTTACCACATAAACAGAGTAGAGAGATGATTGAAGACAATGGTGAATTATTTGCATATCAGGGCTCTAGAGTGCGACCTAATTTCTCAATGGTGCGACCCGCCATTCAAGGGCAAAAAGAAACTACTACGTGCGACTATGAAAAAATATTTAGGAGCACCATGTGAGACTGACCCGACCAGCATATTTGTGTTTGCGCTGAGTGGAGCTTCAAAGGTTTCTATGTGTTTTGCACGTTGACTAATGTACCTCAAGTGTAGAGAGAGTGTAAATAAGAGACTGATTGGGCAGTAGCTTCGTTTATTATAATAGAGCTTTGTGAGATTGCGAACTAAGATGAGTGACAGCTTTTAATCATTTTTAAGGGAGTTTGTAAACGATATATTGATTTATTACAACAGTTAAATAAACAAGAAGTTATTAAGTGACTTACATTGTCTGACTATAACACTATTGCCTGATTTTGCTCCATTTCGTCGTCAAAAGTGGTCTGAAACAATTCACAGCTGAGCCGCTGCGCATCTCCATTCAAACACAGCGGTGTTTCGTTTATGAATGAACGTGCGTTTTTAAACGAATCTAGTGAAATGATTCAATTCCCCATTCATAAAGAGTCACTTGCTTTATTCTTGAATGAACCATCCGTTCGAACGAATCAAATGAATATGATTCAGTAATTAAATCAGTGTCTTACCACCACCTGCTGGCAGATCGTTTCAGTTATTTAAATCATTTAATATTTCTGTGTTCAAAATTGTATATTTTTGTATACGATATAAGTGCAAGAGAAAAGTATGGAAATATATATTTTCCTCCCATCTCATATTTATTTGTCTTACAAACATTTACTGTGTCTGGTATGATAAGAATGGGTCCTGGTGGAAAGCAATCACTGGTGCAGTTGCAATGTATACTGCAAAATATATGGTGCCCAATGCCCAAATATATTGTGGAAAAGCTGGGGTTTCTTTACATGCACAAAATCAATTTTAAATCGTAAATCGGATTTTTTTGTGAAAAAATCGGGGATTTTATTTTTAGGCCATATCGCCCAGCCCTATCATGAATATAGTTAAATATACAAAAAATGGGTGTATAAATTATTTTCACTCAGAAACTTTAAGATTTGACAATTAAAGGTTGTATCAGCGATTTATAGCCTAAAACATAAAGTGTCAATTTCAGCTGACCTTTCTTCACGATCCGCTCGCTGCCTGACCAATAAATTGTCTGTGAAAAAAACGCGTCTCTCTGGTCAGCCTAGGGTCCGAGATATGCCAAAAAAACAATCGGCACTACCAACCTTTCAACACATAAACAAACAGTGTTCCAACCAATCAGCGTCAGGGGTTTGGTGTTGTGGACTTTCCTACTGGTGCTGGGATGTGAGGGAGGCGGAGCGAAAGTCCACAACACCAAACCCCTGACACTGATTGGTTGGAACACTGTTTGTTTATGTGTGGAAAGGTTGGTAGTGCCGATTGTTTTTTTGGCATATCTCGGACCCTAGGCTGACCAGAGAGACGCGGTTTTTTCACAGACAATTTATGGGGCAGGCAGTGAGCGGATCGTGATGAAAGGTCAGCTGAATTTGACACTTTATGTTTCAGGCTAGAAATCGCTGATACAACTTTTAATTACAAAGAAATTGCTAGTAACACATTTAATTACATGTGAAATTCTGAAGTAAAAAGACTGAAATGGTATTTCCTTGTAAAACATACTCCAACAATCTTTGTTTTGTCTACAACTTTTAAAATTAAACTTTTAGTGAGCCTATTTATTGTTTAATATAAATGTTACAATATACAAGTGATTAAAGTGATATATTAAGTGATATATTAAAGTGATTAGAGTACATTTTTTTATGTTATAGATCTTATTGTGAACAATTCATTCATATAGGTTTAATTTTTAAAAAATTTTTATATCTATTGCCACATTTGTTTCATCACAATTAAGTATTTTTCCATTACGGTTATTCTGTACCTATGTGAAGACAGCAACAGCATGTTTGAAAACATCCGTTTATGTCATTCAAACTGTACATGTGAATAACATACAGTATGCACACTACATCTTTCACTACATGTAAAAAAACAACTCTAATACTGCCTTTTGGATATTATCAACTCACCTGGGATGCTGTTGGCCTCTGACGATGTTGCAGCAAGGAAGACACAATGGAAAGAAGAAAAAAAGAGGAGAGAAACATTGCAGCCATTAGAGCCCACTCATATTATCTTTGCATGAAAACTATCATGCAAACTCTGACACACTTGCCAGCATGCACCGAGCAGACTTCTGCCCTGTGCATGTACACAGAGAAACCCTTAAAACGCCCCTTGCATCCATCCGCCCCCTCTTCTTTCTGGTATATGAGAAGGGGGGGGGGATCAGATCTCTGGTGTATGAAACACCAAGACACACCAACATCTAAGAGGTCTAGTTCATCTTCCATGTCTAACACACACTCCCAAAGCCCACATCCACGCCAGGGTCATAAATCCAAACAGGCAACAGAACCTGCTCCCTTTAGAGAGGGTTGTGGATTTATGGGACGCTGATGTTTGTCTAAAGCACTGTTCCATACTCAGAGCCTGGTAGCGTTTACTCTCATTGTAGACACACGCTCGCTCTCTCTTTCTCTCTTTTTGTCACAGGCCGCCTTTGGCACTGAAGCGCTGGGCTGACTCATTTCATTAATGCACTCTGGTCGTCTCCCAAACCAAAGGGCATCCAACACTGATAAACGGGCATTGCAATGCTCTGTGTGATGAAAAACAGCTAATCTACGATTTTTCTAATCTGTTCTGGCTAGGGATGATTCACGATCATCCGAATCCCACTACTTGATTAGTGAGGTCAGCAAATTCGTAAGCTTTGATATTTTTAGCAGTGGTGCTTGTATTGTGTTCAACTTTAGCTGTTAAACATGGCAAAAATATCTTAAGATACAGCTATTATGCAGCATTTAGGCTTAATTTTTTTTTTATTTGACTATTAAAGAAACTATTACAAATTACACTGCTGTTGAAAAGTTTGGGATCAGTACGATTTTTAATGTTTTCTTTGTAATTTTTTTTGTAAAAAAAAAAAAAACAGAAAAAAAAACAATAATATTGTGAAATATTATTGCAATTTAAAATAGTGGTTTTCTATTTTAAGATTCTTTAAAATGGAATTTATTCATGTGATGCTAAGCTAAATTTTCAGCATCACTACTCCAGTCTTCATTGTCACATGATTCTTCAGAAATCATTCTACTATGATGATTTATTATCACTGTTGGAAACAGATTTGCTGCTTAATATTTTTTATTTTATTTATTTTTTTGGTATCTGTGACACCCTTTTCAAAGTTATTTGACGAGCAAAACATTAAAAAGAACAGCATTTATTTAAAACAGAATTTTTTTGTAACATTATACACTACCGTTCAAAGTTTGGGGTCAGTAAATTGCTTTCTTGCTTTCTTGCTTGCTTTAAAAGAAATTAATATTTTTATTCAGCAAGGATGTGTTTAATTGATAAAAAGTGATAGTAACTGTTTCCAACATTAATAAATATAAATTAGCATATTAAATGACACTGAAGACTGGAGCAATGGCTGAAAATTAAAAAAAAATGATTTTAAAGTATATTAAAATAGAAAACGTATTTAATATTTAATAATATGAATTTTTTCTGTATTTTCGATCAAATAAATAGAACTTTGATGAACATAAGAGACTTCTTTAAAAAAAAAAACTTTATAGCATATAGCATACATTTATTAATATTTAGCTAACTTTGAGATTATCTAGATTATTACAATGTATTATTTCATATGACTCTAAAGAACTACAGATTTTACTCCACAGATTTTATTTTTTAGTACCAGACACCGACAGGCTGAAGAACCAATTTATCTGTTGCCAGTGCGCACACAAACTGCAGCTAATACAGAAAATTAAGGGAAACCTGATGGGGTCTGCCTCCATGAAATGCTTTTAGTGCAGAGTAATTATAGCTACATTAGACATTAATTTAGTCCTGTATGTGTTGATGTCTGTACCGACTGAAAATGCAATATGTTGTCTCTCATGGTCCCTCATTTTCGGGACACGTTCCAATGTGTAAGTGTGCGTCTGTCTGCCGTGCTTGTTAAAGCCTGGTACAGGACATTAAGTCCTCTGATGAGATGCATTAACCTGGTGGGGAAAGTATTAGGATGTGATTGGAGAGCGGGGAATGCTGAGATACACTCAGGATGTGAGAGCCATGGTGACTTGATTGATGTGCTCAGCTCTTGAGTCGACCTGTACTGAAGTTCTGGCTGGAATATGAATGTCTATATGCACTGTCAGCCTTCTACAATGACCTAGTTTCTCAAAAACAATGGCGAAACAGAAATTAATGTTTAGTAGCGTAGCATTTCAGTAGATGTTTTTCTTGATTTCTCGACAGCAACAGGTGAAGAGTGTTTTACTAGTTTAATCTAGATTCACAACTGTTTCTCAACATATTTAGACAATTTTCTAAAATAAAAGGAATTAAATTATAAAATTTTTACATTTTCCGGACAATTTTGTTCAAAAAGTTCAATATACTTTCACAGTTCTCTTAGAAACAGCAAAAACAGCCCCCTCGTCATCCAAGATGTTCATGTCTTTCTTTCTTTCCTTTTTGAGGATTTCTCTCAAATATAGTGGAATTCTATGGTGCCCCCAAGTTTGAACTTCCAAAATGCAGTTCAAATCCAGCTTCGAATGGCTCTAAATGATCCCAGATGAGGAAGAAGGGTCTTATCTAGCGAAACGATTCGTCATTTTCTAATAAAAAGAAGTTAGAGAAGAAAATGAGATGGGAATTTTTCGACATACCCTAACTGCCTTGAACTGGAAAAAACAGACTTCATGCAAACCTAGACAAGATAAGCTTTTGAGGTAAAAAATTATATAAATTCTAATTTTTTTTAGAAAATAACCTTTTTACTAGATAAGACACTTCTTCCTTGGCTGGAATTGTTTAGAGCTCTTTGAAGCTGCATTTAAACTGTATTTTGGAAGTTTAAACTCGGGGGCACCATAGAAGTCCATTATATGGAGAGGAATCCTGAAATGTTTTCCTCAAAAAACATAATTTCTTTACAACTGAAGAAAGAAAGACATAAACATGACAAGGTGGAAAGTAATTTATCTGTAAATTTTTGTTCTGGAAGTGAACTAATCCTTTAATAAACCATAACAAGAACACGTTTGGAGAGTCTTATCTTAAAAGAAAACTCTAATTTCTATATCCTCATAATGCACTTTTGCTTTGTTTAGGGATGCACCGGTTGACCGGCCATAAATCGAAACCGGCCGGTTTTCGTTTTTATCCCGGCCGGTTTTTTTCCGGAAGTGTGTACGCGGGCCGCGGCGTTCGATTCATTTAGAAACATGTCACTTGTGTGGAGGTTTTTCGAAATCTGTGAGCAGGACGTGAAGATTGCAATCTGCAATGTCTGCAAAGGACAGCCGCTTTCCTGTGCTCGCTGAAGTTGCGCGAGCGTACCTGTCCTCGCCCTGCACAAGCGCGGACAGCGAACGTTTGTTCAGCTCAGCTTCTCACGTGACAGATGAAAAAAGAAACAGACTCACTTGTGACAAAGCTGAGATGCTTCTTACTTTACTTTTGAAAAGCCAAAAATAAAAGTCTGTTCTGTTAAGAATGATTATTATTATTTTACATTAAAATGCCTGTTGGCTTACTGTTTTACTTTACTAAAAGCATGTTTTACTTATTAAACTGTATTTAATTTAATATTTTTTTATTTATTTAATTTTCAGATGTCAGATGCTATTGATTCAATAGCCAAAGCCAGTTTGGCCTGTTAAATACTAAATAAACATGTTGTTTATGTTGTTTACTTGCATAACTTATTGTTTTTGAAAAAATCGGAAATCGGTATCAGAATCGGCCAGCTTGCTTGTAAAAAATCGGTATCGGAATCGGCCATGAAAAATCATGATCGGTGCATCCCTATAGCTTTGTTTACATTAAAAAACACATGAGGAGATTTGTAAAAAGTGGCCGGCTTAAACATAAACCTCAGCGTACCAATTCAGCGACCATCCGCATGGGAAGACAGATTGAGTGTTTGTTTGGCTGCCAAATGTTTATTATTCTAATCCGCCAAAAGATTATGCGCTTTCGCAAATGATGTAGCGCCGTGGCTATCACGATTTTCACAGAGCGAGGAACATACGCCACGGCAACGCAAAACAGTTCCGAGGCCATTTTAGCCATCTGGCCATCGAGAGCGGTGTCAGATTGTTGTTGCCGCTGCTATGGCAATTGGATTCAGTCAAACGTACGTAAGGCTAATGCTTAACACTTCGGACCAGCTTGCCATATGGCTCCGGCCCGATATTTATTACCCACGTACAGATGTTTCAAAAGCCTGAAGACACAAGATTAAGATGGAATTAAGATTGCTCAGTGGATTTTCGTAATGTTGTTATCAAACACTGATGTCACCCATTAATGTGTCATTCCACAATGCTGGTTTTGATTTGGATTTGTAAAAGATGCCAGCAGAGAAAGTTCAGCTGTAGTCTTACAGAGCCTTCCCCTGTGCACCAATATAAATGGCCTCCAAAAACGGTTTATTTATTCTTTTATGATTGGCTGAACTGATTCCCAGCATTCAAAGCCATCAAAGCTGCTTTTACGTCTGGCTTTAGCCCCTATCAGTGGACTGCAGGACCCAGTCAGCCAAACAAGATGGAGAGGAACAACGGCTGTAAATCAAGCCCAAAACTCTGTTCTCTTTACAGCCTATAAATCTAACCCTAGTGCCCGGTCTTTTACACATGCCTCCTTCTCTCACTTTCTCCTTCTTGTGCTCTGCACATGCATATACATTCAGTTCTATATAAAATACCTGAGTGCACAGATAACATTCTGGTTTTTAATCACATTCAGTAATTGTGTAATTAAGGAGAGAATCACAGGAGAGGTTGTGTCTACAATGAGAGTAACATCTCAGGGCTCAGAGCACTGATCACCGATCAATCACCCAGCTTAAACACTCCAATCACAAGGGGGAAAATAAAGTTTAGGCCTAATCAAGACAGGATACATTATACACATAAGATTCTGCGATTGTTTTCTTGCTAATTAAAATTCATAAATATATGTTTTGTTGTAATTTAAAGTATCTTTAAAGCAAATAAATATCAAAAGAAGCAGAGAAATAAAAAAAAAAACAAAAAAAAAAACATGGTGTACCTTTTATTACCATCAGGATCATCTACCAGGATCTAAAACATGTTTCATGGGGAGGAACTCAAAGTTGTGAATTTCTTCTGTGGTATAACATAAAATTTGTTTAGTTATGATTATGCTTACTAAATAAATGCGCGCAAACCACAAGATCTGTATATAAATGAGCACATTCGATAACCAAGGTCATAAAAATTTCTTTCAAGGAAAACCAGTAATGTCGCTATAAAGAATTGCAATTGACATGTTTAAAATTGGCAATTATCCCCCGTCTATGATTCATTCTCTGTTGAAGAGGTGCAACAACAAAACCCAGAGCTGTGAAATGGCCTCCTCAAATCCCCAGAGAAACTAAAATGGCCACTTCAGAAAAACAACCAAGGGATCTGAAAAGGCACCTTAACATCCTAACACCCCACCTCCTCAGCCGGGCACGATTAACACACACACACACACACACACACACAGAGAGACACACATACAGACACAAAAACGCTTGCCAGAGACAAACAGCTTAGTGCTTTACAGAGGTAAAAACGCAGGCTTTGCTAGTAGAGCATTTCAATGACATTCGCTTTCAATTGACCGTAAGAAGCGATGGGGGAATAGAGGAGGGTCTTATGAAGCTGATCGAGAAATTCCCAGCACAAAACACCTGCTAATAGACAAAACCAGGCAGCTTTCTGTGGACAGGCCATTAACCTGGACCTTAGAGTCAAACTTCAGTAGCATGAAGGATTCTAGGAAACATTATTCACATTTCAGCAGACAATTTCAAGCAGAATTAGGTGGCAGTAAATATTTGGGGAAAAAATTACATTGTATATACTGTTGTACATTTGCTCAAGCTGGAAAATATAAACCGTTTTACCTTCACTGCAAAATCGGCCAACATATTCCGTCTTAGAACAATCACAAAGCGGTTCCCCATCCACAACGGAGCACGTTCCTCCGTTCTCGCATGGGTTCTCCATGCAGATGCCCTCTATGTCCATGCGGACCCTCTGGCTGCTTAGTAGAATAGGTTCCTTGTTACTGTACTTCAGTTCCCTGATAATTCCCTTAAACGGCGGAAGATCCTTCACTGTCGGGAGTGTGAGCACAGAGATACGAATATCTTGAGGGACTCCGCCCAGGAAGAGGTCACTAACGATCTTCATGTACTGCCTCTGTGGCCGCACCTCGGCCGATTTGCTCGCTCCGTCCAACCCCAGCACAGTTCTCAGGTTGAACCTACTCAGGGTGGCAGAATGCCAGCTGCTGTCATTGACTCGCTTGTCCGATACGACTGTGGTCTCGGCGCAGTCGATGCTGAACTGCAACTGGAGCTTCCCTTCGACCACCATGAGTTGCAGGAAGTCGCAGAAGCCGCCATCGTCAAAGTACAGGATTAAGGCGGTGGACACGTCTGTTTTGAACTGGAAGCTGAGGTCACTTCTGGTGCTGGCGTCCCAGCGGAGATAGCGTGCCCACTGGCCTTGCGACCCTGTAAACTCCAGGCCCAAGCAGGGCCCAAGCACAGTACTGATCAGCAGCTGCAACTGGACTGGGAATCTGAAGAAATTCATTGTAAAAGTGCTGGAGATTTGGGGTTATTATCCTAAACAGAAGGAAATCATTGAATTCGCTTTGGTTCAAAGGTCAGTATATCCAAAGTACATCCCACAGTATGCCCAGAGATACTAGAGAAGAGGTGAGATCGTCAACGCAGAGACAAACGAAAAATATCCTAAAAGAGGAGAGGGAGTTAGGAGGGAGAACAGTCTTAAATAACAGTCATAAGGCCAATGACATTGCACAACAATCCAATCTCTGTCAGGCGACAATAAAAGTACTTCTTCCACGTTTCCTGGAATGGATCGACTTGAGAAGACGAGCAGATGAGGTGCTGTGTGTCTGCTGAGGTGTTGTTTTCTTCTGGTATCTCCTTAGACCTCAATCATCCAGACAGGTCCTCCAGGTCGGACTCTTTCTGTATTTAGGGAAACCAGTGCAGTCTGCATGATGCCTTGTGGGTAATGTAGTCCATACGGTTACTCTGCCCCGTCTAGCGCACAACAGCTGTCAAAATAGAAAGCATCAAATTACAAACGAATCCACCGATGTCTTAGTCTATTAAGTGTGTGATTTTTTTTAATGCATAATACACAAAGGCATTCAAATATATTACTTAGAACAATGCATTTGAAGTCTCATCGTCCTGATAAAACCTAATTAAAAGTTTCTATTTTTGAGGCATTTTACCTAAAAGATTCTTGTGTGTTATCGGTCATCTAGTGTGTAAATTACCAGCATTATTCACACGGCAGCTCCAGCTATCATTCAATAGCAGCAAGTCCGTGTTTATCTGATGATGTGGAAAATTAAAAGGCTTTCTCCAGGATGCACAATGCATGAAAACAATAATATGCATGTCGACACATTCCCATGACATATACTCCAGCACTATGGTCATCTAAAATACCTTTATTTTAAACAACAACAACAAATGCACCACATAAAAAATAAGGTTAAATCTAAATTCAATGTGCATTAGTATTATTTTAAAATAATCTTGCATAAGATGCAGTAAAAAAGGCCAAGGGAAATCTTTACTTTACGGATTAATTTTTGAACACATCCTCAAGTGCAAATAAAACGGCCTGTATTGTTCTACAAATATGAGAGAAGATTCCCATGCTGAGCTGACGTTTGGCCTCGAACCAGCACAGATTAGTAGGACTTTTGTGAAGGCAAAACGCAGCTCTGGCTCCTCTTAACATGTGTCCCCTGCGTGCATAAATGAATAGGCTCCAATTACATGGCAACATGCGAGGTGTAACCTAATAGACATCTAATATTGCCCGTGTCCTTGCCAGAGGCGTAGGCAGCAGGTACGGCAGGACAATAGTGCTACCAAGCCCACGCGATTCAGCCGAGCCGAAACACAATGCATGCCGTCAGAGCTCTGCCTGCTGCAGCTGAAGAGGGGAAAAAGAGCGAGAGACTGCGTGCTTGTAACAGATACTCCACGTTGGCTCGCGCCCACACCTCGAAATATGCATGTGTGCTTTCTCTTTTTCTTTTTTTGTAGAGCGAGGGCTCGCGAAGAGGAGGCGAGAGGTGAAAAGGCTAAACTGAGCACATCATTGTCCTCATTGATATGTGATTGACACACCCCACTGGGAATGGCACACGACAGCACCAAATAAAACCCCTGCGTTTGGATCCCGCTTAAAAAGTCGGCGAGTAGGAGAAGGAGGTGTAATGGAGGAAGGGGGGCATGTTAATGACAGCAGGCCCAACCATTCATCAGACACACAAAGCTGGGTTTTACCACAGGTGCCTCAATTACGCTCTGCCATTACACCAGAAGAGCTGCGACAAAATGTCCTCCAGTGCACCCCGATGATATCATGGAGGCTTTGGGAGGAGGCGCACGCCATTTCAGCGAGCTCGGCTCCGTACGTGACACGGCTGCCGTCGAGCATCCGCGTGGTGGAGCGGAGGTGTGGGCGAGGTAGAGCTGGGCCAAAATGGATGACATCAGCGTCCGGTGCTCTCCTCCTGGGCTACCAGCCGGCGAAGGGGAGGCGTGAGGCTCCTACCTGGCCTCATATAGCACCCCCCACCCCCCGCCGTGACCCAGAGTGGGCACGGGTACCACCAGCAACCCCCTTAATAACCCACTGCAGAGGAACAGCGGCTTGTGAGCAGATTAGACCAAGGGAACTGCGGGAGCGGTTCTGCAGCAGTCATTTATGGCATTACATCACCTTGCCAAAACACACCATCCTTGTGGCATGATTCACTATAACACACCTCATAATCAGAACCAGAGGATTAGTAAGATGATTTATGACCAAATTTCACTGTGTGAGTGTGTGCATTATATAGGGCTCTGATCAAGACAGAAAGATCACGTCACACTGCGGTGTACTGGAAAGGCAGAGCACATTCGATGAGTGTTTTGGAGTCTGAGCATTACACAACGCCAATAGGAAATATTCTTCTATGCGACACAGACAACAAGGCGATTTTAAGGAATTAAAACAAATTCAAAACGCTGGAGAGCGATATTCGTTACAAAAGCGAAAAATGTATTAATGCTGCATGAAAACACTTTCTATATTCGGCAAACAAAACAAAATATATTTTATATTTTATATAGCGTTCATTTAAAAACACATTACGTATGTATATATATATGTGTGTGTATTTTTCAGTTTTAGAATTATCAATCTAATTCTAATTTATCTCTATGAAAAAATACCCCCACTACATTAAGATGAAATTGCCTGTCTTGGATTGATATGCAAATGAAGATTATAACCAATACCAGTGAGAGCAAAACGATATAAAAATATAGGGAATCGAAACAATATAAATGTCCTTTTCTTTTAATTTTAGCCAACGTTTAATGCGATTTAACACATTCTAAATAGATGTACATTAATACCATAGCCTATTTTTTAAGAAAGAAAAACGTTAAAACGGATTATTAATTTTGAAAAGCTTTTGTGCTTCAATATTTCGTTTTTAAAACGCGTTCCACCCGTTTAAAATGCTGCACAATTTACACATAAAAAGCTCCAATACACTTAAATCTCGCGTTTGATCCAAATTATTAGTGCACTATTCAGTCATCTAAAATAAGGCACGTTAGTCTCAGATAAATGTGCAAAGACCGACAAAATAATTTACATCTTGGTGAGAGGACACTGCATTACATTTCACACAAAAGAGGTCACAAAACACCACAGGGTGAAATTATACTCGAGCGTCATGGAGAAATTAAACACGCTCGAATAAATATATGACATATTATTTTAATTCAGACATACGTGTTCGTTTTAATTTCTGTCAGCTGTGAAAAAAAAATCGTCGATGAAAGTGTGTGTGACAAGGCCGCGCTCAGGAAATATTATCCACCCCGACAATTTCAGGACAGACGATACTGCCTGTGTGGATATATTACAATTTCGGTTAAAATATTAAGACACAAATACAGTGTGTGTAGCCCAATTATTATTTTGACAAAAACATCAGAAATGTGATTTTAAAAAACACAAGGCTAAAGGCTTTGAAATGAGTGTGTGAGCGCGCAAGTGTGTATAATAGTGGATTAATAGCAAAGTCTATTAAATTCCAGGAGATCTAAATGAGCCACTAGAAATTGATGAGAACGAATTAAGATATTCTAACAATGCACTGTACTCACTCGAGCACTTCAAAGCGAGACAAAAAGAGCTGAATGTGCATGTTATGTGTGCAAACGTACCAAAAATCAGTTTTAAAAATCTATTTCGATTATTGACATCAAAACAGATGTTTATATCGAATAATTTATACGCGTTTG
Organism: Garra rufa; assembly: GCF_049309525.1. Lineage (NCBI taxonomy): Eukaryota > Metazoa > Chordata > Actinopteri > Cypriniformes > Cyprinidae > Garra > Garra rufa. The sequence continues at coordinate 13,418,540 of NC_133381.1, forward strand.
TAAATATTTTAAATCACTGCAACGGGTTAATAGCCAACCCTAAACTATTTATATATTTTTTAATCAAATATATTTTAAACAAATGACTCTGCTTAAATTTCCCTGCACATTTTTTTCTAATAAAGCAAAGAATAACGCTATACAATAATAGTCTATAATAGTAAAATGCATCAGGCTAAATAAACCACAAGTGTGCATTCTAAATATACATTTTAGCTAAATAAATTCATACCAAACGTATTATACATTTTCATACATGCTCTCAAAAGAAAAAGGAGCATGGATATGCGTTCCTGTGTATTTGTCCAGTGCATGTCTAGGTGCATTCATAAGGATGGACCTGCAGTGGGCATGCGTGTTGTTTATCCTGAGTGGCAGTTGATCATGGGCTCCACAGACACCTGAGAAGTCTTATTCATTATTCACAGCTACTTTTACAGATTAAGAAAAACACAGGTCTCCTGAGAGCAAAGCGCGAAATTGTTTGTTACACGTATACGGAGGAAAAGGCATGCTTTTTGTGATACTACTAGACAGGCCTACGTTGTCTAACTTATTGAGGATAAACGAAAAATCTGTAATATTTCGCGCAGCTGACACAAAAACAGACAGTAGACGTTTATTTTTGTACCTCAGATTTTGTCTGGAAAACCTGTCAACTCTGACAGAAATATTCTAGTGTTTCCACAGTGCTCTGTATAGAAGATGACCGTCTATCCTTGAAGAATAAATACTCGTAAATGTATTTTTAGACTTAGACAGCGTGTATAAAACCTATTTTGTTTATTCCAGGCTTGAATGATGATGTAGTTTAGTGTTTGTATCGCGCGTCTCCGAGAAACAACGCGAATGTCATTTAATTCGATTCAGTGTAACACGCCGCGTTCACCGAAATAAAAGTAACATTTAACACCAACCGTGATTTACAATGTAAAAACAAGCCAACCAAGTGTAAACACTCGAAGTAAGTGATGAACTTATAACATCCCGGTGAGCTTTCATTCATTCGGTAGCAAAAACAGAAACAGACTAACCTCAGTTTCGTAAAAATATCCCAAAGCGTAATAATCCACATTACATTCCCAACAGGCTCTATATGTCTGGTCCACGCTGCCTAATAACGTTTTTTCGCGGTCTTGTGAGGATGTTTTACCCGCTTGTACTTGCCTCGTTCTGTACTCGCTTGCAGTTACAGAGAGCCGCGCGCTCAGAGATACTGTTGGACAATCACGAGATTTTCACACACACGCGCCGCGCGACCCCGCCTTCCTCTTACTGCGAGGCTCGCGCCATTTAAAGGTGTAGTAAAATCTGAGAGAAAACTTAGCCAGAAACAAGCGAGTTTCCTTTTGAAGCGATAGATACATTTACATGTGGAAAAGGGACACGAAATGTGTACAAGATGGCTGTGTTTGCTGACATTTGTAGAACCGTGCTGACTCCATAGACGTCCCCTCAGAAACGCGCAGGTTCTTCATCATCATCTCTCACCACGAAATTCGGTGAGAAATAAAAAATATAGCATGGCATTTAGTAACAATACCTGCAAGAAACGCGTTTTAATGTGGGTTAACGTGTCTATGGTAATTTCTGGCTAGTTTTCAAAATAAAAAATCGCTGCTAAATGTTTTTAGTATTGGAAGCAGGCTGTGTAGCATTGTCAAGAATAAGAAACACAATAAAGTATAGTTATTTGATTTATTGAATTTTTTTTTATTAACAATACTCTCATTTTAAAAAGTTTTACATCTGTTGATATCTGGACCCTTATCTGAAGAACCACACCAGAGTTAAATAACTTTTTACTTTTGACTATTTTTTTTGACCCTGGACCACAAAACCAGTCATAGGGGTCCATTTTCTTTCTAAAAGCTAAATGAATAAGCTTTCCATTGATGTATGGTTTGTTAGGATAGGAGAATATTTGGCTAGATACAACTATTTGAAAATCTGGAATATGTTCAAAAAATCTAAATATTGATAAAATCCTCAAAAGTAGTCCAAGTTCTTAGCAATGCATATTACTAATCAAAAGGTTTTGATATATTTACGGTAGGAAATTTACAAAATGTCTTCATGGAACATGATCTAAATGTAATATCCTAATGATTTTTGACATAAAAGAAAAATCAATGATTTTGACTTATACAATGTATTGTTGGCTATTGTTATACTTACGAATAGTTTTGTGGTCCAGGGTCACACATTGTTTATGTACATCTATGAATATAATTTAACCCAAAATTATGCAATTTTCTTTTATTTATCGCCTCAAAAAGAAAACTATCCTCTATGCCAGTGTACAGTGAAACAAAATCACCTTTTTTAATAATAATGCACTTTGGTACCCAGTAAAATCTTTTTAGCTTTTTGGTATAATCAATAAATTCATGAGTATTTTTTACTTCAAGTTTTACTTGTGGATGCACTTACTTAGAACAACAGGCAAGGCCTATTAGAATCTGCTGTCCTTGGTGCTGAACTTCACCACAAACTGCTGTGCAACAGCTACATTTTGAATTGAATGGGGTTAAGCATTTAGTGGCAATGTATTTTGACTTCCAAAGGAGTATAAAGTTATTTTCCAGATAGTTTGCTACTTGGCACATAAGTGAAATCTACACGCTCAAAAACTAACATTGCGATCGATAGGGGTTGACCATGTCATTGATTTGCAGCCCAAATGATCCATCATAGATCCTACAGAATATTGAGCGCGTCTCAGAGTTGAATGGATCGAACCTCTCTGGCCTGTAGAGTCAAGCTCATCTGAAGCTGTATGATACGTGTTTGAGGCAGAGAAGCTATCAGAGGTAAGCATGTTGCAATGTTGTAGTGTTATCACATGCAGTGCCTGTGAGATGACTATGTTTTGCTCTCATTCACACAGTAAGAATGAAAGTTAGGCTTCCACTCTTTTGTGTGCCTGTCCATTCCAGTATTCACAGACGACTAATAGGTCTTGAGGCATCTACAAGCCCTGTGTGACAGACTGGCTCTCTTTATTCCCTTTAGGGCATTTCAGACACTACACAAAGACAAGCTTTCCAAACCACCCTCTAAGAAACAGTCCCTTCACCTGAAAGCTTGACATCTCCTTCATTCACTCACGTCCCGCCAATTTTCTGTCGTTCCAAGTATACAACCAGGCCAAGTGGCGTGTCACTACTGTTGTTTTCATGCTAACTCCATGTCTTTTTATCTTCTGCAGTATCCACCTTATTCTTTAGTGTGAAAGTAAGCCTATGGGCGAGACTTCTGGTTCATTAGCCGCTATAGGGAAATAACGAGAAGAATAACAACGTGCAGTAAATGGTAAAACTGTTCATAATTGAGATAATACATTAAAATAACATGGTAGGACACACCATTTTGCAACATCAAGCAGCAATTTTAGCTGTTTTGTACAGCTAAAATAGTTGGATGCGGATGAGACCGAAAGCCAGACCCATAAAATGTTCAAATGGTCGGCGTATATAAATTATATTGATTATTAACTAGGCTGAGACAGATTGCAATTTTGTGGAATTTACAATCTAAACATGGTAAAAATGTGTAAAAATGCAATGAAAGTATATTGTAAATAGGTGTTCCATGAATTCTGTGACTGCTGTTACCCTAAATATTTTCTAAATGCACATTATTGATCTTGTTAGGAACAATTCATCCATGCATAGTTAATTTTTTACATTTTTTGACCTAGTCATTTTTTTTTTTTAATTAAAATAACGATTTTTCGAAAAAATCAATTATGATTATCTGACGGAACATGTCTGAAGAAATGCTATGGAATTAGCATTTTAAATACAAAAATTAAAAAATAAAATGAAAAAAAATATTTTAAAAATTTAATAAACAAAAATATAAATAATAATAATCACATTGCATGACAAAGCATACACAGATGCTATATTTATTTTATACATATTATTACTGATTTTATGCAGCAATGCATTTTTGCAAAGTGGGCTTAAAGGAATAGTTCACCCAAAAATTTAAATTTGCTGAAAATTTGAGACCCTGGACCACAAAACCAGTCATAAGTAGCACAGATATATTTGTAGCAATAGCCAACAATACTTTGTATTGGCCAAAATTATTGATTATTCTTTTATGGCAAAAACTTTTAGGATATTAAGTAAAGATCATGTTCCATGGAGATATTTTGTATATTTCCTACCATAAATATATCAAAACTTATTTTTTTTTTAGTAATATGCATTGCTAAGAGCTTTATTTGGACAACTTTAAAAGTGATTTTCTTAATATTTTTTGCACCCTCAGATTCTAGATTTTCAAATAGTTTTATCTCGTGCCAAATATTGTCCTATCCTAACAAACCATACATCAAAGCTTATTTATTCAGCTTTCAGATTATGTATAAATCTCAATTTCCAAAAATTGACTCTTATGACTGGTTTTGTGGTCCAGGGTCACATTTATTCACCCTCAGGCCATGCAAAATGTAGATGATTTTGCTTCATCTGAAAAGATTTTGAGAAAGTTTGCATTACATCACTGTTAGATTTTAGTTTCCAACAGAACAGGTATTTTAGCTGAAAGTGATGGTTTTAAGTAAAAAAAAAACTCTTGTTTATTCACTTCACAAGACAGGTTGGTGGACTCGTGTGGATTACTGTGACTCCAAAATTTCTCCAAATATTTTCTGATGAAGAAACTCATCTACAAACTCATCTTGGATGGCCTGCAGGTGAGTAAAGTTTTTATTTTGGGATGAACTATTCCTTTAACTTGCCCACATACCACATCATAGCATGAGACTGAGAGGTTTACCTGTAGAAGATTTATATTGAAGCAATAAAGTGCGATGTTTACCACCTGTTGTCATTCAATATGACATGACATAAAACAAAAGAGAGGAACAGATGACAGCCTTAGCACTCACTAACAATTCTGAGTGCCTAAAACAGTACAGTACACCTGTACAGTAAACAATAAAACAGACAGCAAAGGAAACCATCTGTTTACTCTGCAAACGACCTGCCTGCTGGCTGCTCTGGCATCATCGGCATGTAAGGAGAGAGTTTACAGGGTGGCATTCTGCAGATATTGATTTCTGCAGTTAATTCATAAAGGTCTCAGCTGTTCTTTTTCAATTAAACCTGGAAGCCGCCTGGGTCAAGTGGATCAATGTTGCGCCCGCAGGTATGAGTTCAGAGCAGATTTACTTAGATTGACTAAGTAAACAACATATTGACTGACACACTCATAGTCCTGAGCTTCCTGTGTTGCAGCTGATGACACAAGCTGAAAAGAGAGCATGCTGGGAGAAACTGACAGCCCTGTTCTCATATTCTGTTTAACTTTGCTCGGGAAGACTGACCTATGGAGTTATCAGCTTCTGGGTTTACTTTAACTGAGTATTTCTTGTTGTAATAAGTATTTTTCTTTGCTTTTCTTGCTTTCTGTAGAGCTGAGTCACCAGCCAATTCATCTTTTTTCTCTCTCTCACACACACACACTGTTATTCAAGTCTAGTGTCAGAAGGAAATCAGACAAGCAACACAAGCTTTGTTGTAAAAGGATGATAAGGGAAAAAAGGATAAGTTCAGTCACTGCATAATGGCTGGCTTTACTATGAAAGACCTCTGTTTGCAAAGCGCATAAGAAAGTCAGGTTTCTGCTGCATGATTTTAAGTCTTAGTCTGAGCAAATCTAAAGCCACCATTTCATAAAATCGGATAAAATAGAGAAGAGCTTCCTGCTGGGGGTACAATAATAAACTGTATACACTATAATATAACCTTTCAGGGTAAACGTACAGTACAAATAATCAGTTAAAGGCATAGTTTGCCCATTATTTATGATCTCTAATGTATACTACTGGACTTCTCCTTCTGTTATCATGTACTAACCCTTATGTCCTTCTAAATTCTTAAGATTTTCTTTTCTCTGCAGAACATAAAACAAGATATTGTCCAAATGATAAAAGTCAACAAGGTCCATTCGTAAAGTGACACAGTTTTGAACAATATAAATAATTTTAAATATTTCAAAATGTATACAAAAAGGCCAAAAGTAATTGCAGTATAAGGAGATTACATCAACAACAATTGTCATAATGTGTGAGAAGTTTCTGAGAACCAATGAGCTTTAGGTTTGAAAAAAAAAAATTATATTTTATTTTATTTTATTTAGTTTTTTTATTTTTATTTTTATTTTTTATTTAATATATTTTATTTTATTTTTTGCTGCATGTAGTGAAGGGAAATAGGAGATGATTTTGGACAATATAAATATTTTAAAACTTTTTTTAGATACAAAATGTATACAAAAAGGTCAAAAATATGTGAGGAAATTTAAATTACTTAAAAAAAATGAAAATGTATTCATACAAATATATTTTATATACAGAATATATACAAAAAGGCCAAGAAATATATGGAGAAATATAAATAACAAAAATATATATATATATATTAAAATTCATGCAAATATATTTTAAAATCTATTCTTGGATATATATATTTATTTATTTTTTGCTGACTTTGATGACTTTGTGAGGAAATATAAATAACTAAAAAATGTAAAAATATTTTAAAATAAATTTGTGGTCATTGTTTTTTTATTTATTTATTTTTGCTGCAATTGATGTTTACTCTAAAATCAAATCATAGATTAAATTGTTTTTTTTTTGGACAATGTAAATATTCAAATGGTGGCACAAATCTCAAACATAAACTAACGACAAACCTCACTTGTATGGCACATAACCAAACATCATGAACCAATGAGATTTGATATAGTAAACCTAAAGACTAAAGAGATTTAATCTAAAGAAAATAATAAGACAGAAGACTTGAAAATATTTATTTTAAATACTAAACATGTTAAAAGCTTGACAAAAATGACACTTTAGTTTTCAAAGAAAAAAAAAGGGTGAGCATTTAAAAATATTTCAGTGAGAATGGGGGATTAAAAGAGTAAGGAGGTGAAAAATATTGTCTATCAGTTTTGTGTTTGTGTGTGTGTAAGACAGAAGAGCCAGAATGGCAAGAAGATACAATGTAGAGAAAGACAATCTGACAGATAGAAACAAAGAGAGAGATAGAAAACTAGAGAAAATAAGAAAGAGCGATAACATTCTGAGTCACTGGAGCATTCACTGACATTTCCTCTGAGGTTCTCACATTCATCAAGCAAGATCTCCATATCACACATCTCTCTCTTTCTCTCACTGTGATCAACCTTCTGTGAGCATCTGCTCGAGTCCTCCATGCTGAAGCTGTGCTGGAGAATCATCCTGTGTGCAGGATATCTGTGTCTCACATTTACAGCCTGTCTAACTTACTCAACCCTTGTTATCTCAGAGCACAGCCTCACCTGTTCGATTTTTTTAGACCTAAGAATTCACTGTTGTATTTCTCAGTGACTCGTCTGTTACTGTTTTGCCACCTACCAACAAACAAGCGCAAACACGGTCACTTCCAACAGTTAGCTAAGTAACAGACTCTAAATTAATAGTGAAAACGTGCCTTCACAGTCCCAAAGGTTCCCATCTGGCATACTGAGATCAACAAGTTTAATATAACAGGAGCAAACCTGCTAATGATTCCTTTATTTGGATTCCCAAACATGCTGACATCAAATCAGACCCGAGTCACTACTGCCTATTGTTCCAAACCTGTTTAACTTTCTTCTATGAAACATTAAATATTGTTTAAACAATAAGTTCACTTCCAGAATAAAAATGTCCTGGTAATTTACTCACCCCTCAGTGTGTCTTTTTAGATTTCTGAGGAAAACATTCCAGGATTTTTTTCCATATAGTGGATATCAATGGTGGCCAATGGGTTGAAGGCACAAATTGCAGTTTTAGTGCAGCTTCATAGGGCTCTACACGATCCTAGCCAAAGAGTAAGGGTCTTATCTAGCAAAATAATTGTTAATTTTCTTCACGCATTATGTAATCACGTTGGAAAGGTCATGCGTGGTTAGTTCTTCATCTGTGTTCTTTGGTCCAAAAATGTGGACCATTTTCATTTTCTTCTCCAACTACAATATTGTCTGACATTGCTGTTTGACCTTTTTTGGTAAGAGCATTTGACTACTTCTGCCTACGTCACACGTGACCTTTCCAACATGACTACGTAATGTGTAGGGTCGTGGACCCAGAGCTAGTGCAAGATGAGCATTTATAGGTATATAACTTTATTTATTTATTTTTTAGAAAATGACAGATTGTTTCACTAGATAAGACTCTTGTCTTATCCTGGGATATTTTCCTCAAAAACCTTCTTTTCTTACATTTTTATTCTGGAAGTAAACTTATCCTTTAACAAGATAAGATATAAAGGCATGTTTTCAGAAAAATCTAACTAAATTTTCATAAGGTTTATAAATAAAAAGCATTTTTAACTTGAATATAATAAATATGTATCCCCTTTAAAGTTTTTATTAAACTGTGTTAGTTTTTACCAGAAAACTAGCAAAAATAAAATAAAATAAAAAATTACGTTTTTATTGAAAAACAAAAAAACAACAAAAACCTAAACAAAACAACACAACCAAACAACCAAAAATAAAACAAGCAAAAATAAAACAAACTAAATAAATAAATGTTTTTTTATTGAAAAACAAAAAAACAACAAAAACCTAAACAAAACAACACAACCAACCAACCAAAAAAAATTAATAAAATAAAATAAAATAAATGTTTTACTGAAAAACAAGAAAGAAAACAAACTAACGAAACAACAATCAAGTAACCAAAAAATAAAACAAAATAAAATAAATATGTTTTTTAAAACAAGAAGCAAACAACAACAAAAAACTAAACAACACAACCAATCAAAAAATAGAACAAGCAAAAATAAAACAAAATAAAACACAATAAATATGTTTTATTGTAAAACAAGAAACAAACTAACAAAACAAAACAACAAAAAATGTCAAAACCAGCCAAAAAATAAAACAAACAAAAATAAAACAAAATAAAATAAACGTTTTACTGAAAAACAAGAAAACAAAAAACAAAGAACACAACAAAAACCTAAACAAAACAAACAACAAAACAACCAACTAACCAAACAATAAAACAAGCAAAAATAAAATAAATGTTTTTATTGAAAAACAAGAAACAAACAAACAAAACAAAACAACAAAAAAATAACACAAACAGCCAAAAAATAAAACAAAACAAAAATAAAATAAATATGTTTTACTGAAAAACAAGAAAACAAACAAAACAAAAATAAAGATCACAACAAAAATCTAAACAAAACAAACAAAAACAACACGACCAAGTAATCAAAAAATAAAACAAAACAAAAATGTGTTTTTATTGAAAAACAAGAAACAAACTAACAAAATAAAACAAAAAACAACACAACCAACCAAAAAAATAAAACAAGCAAAAATAAGACAAAACAAAACAAAATATGCTTTTATTGAAAAACAAGTAACAAACAAACAACACAACAAAAACCTAAACACCTTTTTAATTGAAAAACAAGAGAGAAACAAACTAACAAAACAAAACAACCAATCAAACAAAAAACACTAAACAAAAAGTCAAAAAACAAAAACAACAGTACATAAAAAGCAAAAACACATTAAAAAATGGTCTAAAAGTTTTTTCTTCTCTCTCTGTCTGCAGTGCAGAAAGTATTTGTCCTCCACAAGCCTTCTTTCACATAGACTGAGCCGCATGTATTGCGGGAAGTTCTCTCTCTCACTTCTTTCCCATGCCTCTTTTCTTTCCAAAGAAGTATAGGCATTGCCCGAGTTCTGGGAATGCAGACATTATCAAAGCCTCATTTCCTTGATGTCGGGTGGCTCATTACTCGCCCTGACATCATAAGTGCATTACACTAGACACGTCCTGTCCCTAGATCGGTCCAACTTCCATTAAATTTCCCAGAGCTGATTCTATAGAGATTATCTCACTCTAGCTACTTCTGTCTCCCTGAATCTGTTATCTGACTTCATCGACTCCCCCCCCCCCATCCTCCTCCTGTCTGCCAGTCTCTGAAAACTCCTTCTCCATCTCACTCTCTCCTCCAAGTCGAGTTGGAGTTTTAACCTTCAGTCGAGATGCGTTTCTGGGAAATGGATGAGATGGTTTCCAATTGTTCTTTCATTGCAAAAATGTAAACAATAAGTGAGCATAATGCACACCGTTGTTCACGTTGTTCTACTGCAGCGGTGGATCTTTCATCTTGGCTCCTGAGTGCTCCGTCCTCCCACCTCGACTCTAATTACTGTGATTACACTGCCATCTTTAAAAGTCTTCATTGGCTCATTCCTCAGCATGACCATTTATTTTCCAGCCAAGAAGAACTTATCTATGTCAAGCCGATTCTGCTCGCTTTAAATAGAAGTGTAGAGCCACAAGGGTAGAGGAACGGCACAGGAAATACATCACTGCCTGCACTTACATTGCCATTTATGCTTCAGATGAGCCTGGTGCTTCATCTTCTCGCAAAATTTGAATATGCCATTCTGGTTAAAAGATTTATTTTTTGTTTTTAATAGCCAGTCTAATTGTTGTCAACTAATTCCACTCGTGCATGGACAGACCCATTGATTTTCAACCAAAAAAAAATTCATAAAACATGAGAAGTATTGCCAATGAGGAAAGAATAAATGTATAAATGTATTAAATTTTTTACATTTATTTAATGTTTATCTTGTTTTACAGCTTTACTAAATTTAGTTAGATTTCTCTGAAAATATTTAAGTCTTGTATCATTTTTCTTTTCAAGTAAAATATATCATGTTTTAACAGTGTTTTTATGAGAAAACAAGTAAAAATAAAGTAAAATATTGTAGACAAATATTTGCCTTATTCCTCAACATGACCATTTATTTTTGAGCCAAGAACTGTGAAAACTTGGAAAAACAAAAATAAATGTGTACTTTATATTAATAAATAAATATGTATATATATTTTTTACATTTTGATCTTGCTTCACTACTTCACTAAATTATTTTTGATATCTCTAAAAATACTTCTTAGTCTCTTGTGTCATTTTTCTTTTCAAGTAAAATATATCATGATTTAACAATATTTTTTTTACCATAAAGCAAATTAAATTAAATTAAATTAAATTAAATTAAATTACATTACATTACATTAAAATACAATTAAAATTTAAATTACATAAAAATTGTGTAGGCAATTTTTTATTTTTAATGTATTTTATTTTATTTTATTTTTTATTTATTTATGTTTAGACTTTTTTTTATCATGCTTCATCACTTTACTAAATTACATTTCTCTGAAAATACTTCTTAGTCTCTTATGTCATTTTTCATTTTCTTTTCAAGTAAAATATATCATGTTTTAACAGTGTTTTTATGAGAAAACAAGTAAAAATAAAATAAAATATTGTAGACAAAGATTTGCTTTATTCCTCAAAATGACCATTTATTTTTGAGCCAAGAACTGTGAAAACTATATATCATGATTTAACAATAGTTTTTACCATAAAACAAGCAAAATAAAATAAAATAGTGTAGGCAAAAATGTTTTATTTTTTAATGTATTTTCTTTTATTTTTTAAATTGTTTTTTTATCATGCTTCATCACTTCACTAAATTATGTTCCATTTCTCTGAAAATACTTCTTATTCTCTTTTTTCATTTTTCATTTTCTTTTCAAGTAAAATATATCAGGATTTAAAGAATGTTGTTACCAGAAACAAGGGAAATAAAATTGAATAAAATAAATGGTGTAGACAAAGATTTTGCCTTATTCCTCAACATGACCAATTATTTTCAAACCAAGAAGAACTCTGAAAACGTATTGGAGAAAGGAAAATAAATGTGAACTTTATTTTAATAAATGTATTTATTTATTTATTTTTACATTTTTATCTTACTTCACTACTTAACTAAATTATGTTGATTTCTCTGAAAACGCTTCGTTGTCTCTTATGTCATTTTTCTTTTTAAGTAAAATAAAGCTAAATTATGTTTAAAATAAAATAAAAATAAAATAAGACTTTTTCCTCAACATGATCTTTTTGAGCCAAAAAGAACTGTTAAAACATATTGGGGGGGAAAATGTGGACTTTATTTCAATAAATTAATTTTATTATTTTTTTTACATTTTTTTTTTTTACATTTGTATCTTGCTTCACAAAATGTTAAATTTCTATATAAATACTTTTTAGTCTCATGTCATTTTTCATTTCAAGTAAGCCAAGAAGAACCATGAAAGTGTATTGGGGAAAGAAAAATAAATGTGTACTTTATTTTAATAAATGTATGTATTTATTTATTTATTTATTTATTGACATTTTTATCTTACTTCACTACTTAACTAAATTATGTTCAATTTCTCTAAAAATACTTCATAGTCTCTTATGTCATTTTTCTTTTTAAGTAAAATATAGTATGTTTTAACAATGGTTTTTTACCAGAAAACAAGCTAAATAAAATAAAATAAAATAAAGATTAAGTAAAATATATCATGTTTTAAAAAGTTTTTTTTAACCAGAAAACAAGCAAAATAATAAAATTAAAAAAATTGTGTATACAAAGATTTACTTACATTTTTATCTTACTTCACTACTTAACTAAATTATGTTCAATTTCTCTAAAAATATTTCATAGTCTCTTATGTCATTTTTCTTTTTTTATAAAATATAGTATGTTTTAACAATGTTTTTTACCAGAAAACACGCTAAATAAAATAATAAAATAAAATAAAATAAATAAAATAAAGATTAAGTAAAATATATAATGTTAACAAGTTTTTTTTTTTACCAGAAAACAAGCAAAATGATAAAATTTAAAAAATAGTGTATACAAAGATTTATTTACATTTTTATCTTACTTCACTACTTCACTAAATTATGTTCGATTTCTCTAAAAATACTTCATAGTCTCTTCTGTCATTTTTCTTTTCAAGTAAAATATAGTATGTTTTAACAATGTTTTTTTTTTTACCAGAAAACAAGCTAAATAAAATAAATTAAAAAAAGATTTTGCCTTATTCCTCAACATGACCATTTATTTTCGAGCCAAAAAGAACTTAAGAAATACATCACTTCCTGCACTTACATTGCCATTTCTGCTTCTTATTGCAAAATCTGAATATGCTAGTTCTGTTTTTTTTTTCTTAATAGTACATGTATTTCACAATCCATTGCATTGCATACAGATTCCATTCTTGCACTGAAAGAGCCGTTTTTAAAATCGAAGTCTGTTTTTTTATATAATTGCCATTGATTTAATCTGTTTTGTGCGGGACTTCTGTCTGCAATTTTTTCGAAATATACCAACACAGTTTCAATGACAAGATACTGACTAACTTGCATGATTTCCTGTCATCTTTTATCCCATGAAGTTTGAGAGTAGCACGCAACACACCATTGAACATGATGTTACCATGACATTTGGCCTGGTAAACTTAACTCCATCGTAAGAGCTTTAAAAGCACATCCCATACGCATGACCTCCGTTACAACATAAATGATGCTGAGTGGATCCGCAGAGAGAGCAGCCCACACAAAAGCAGGTCGGGACGTTTTCCCGTCCACTGCGTCACGATGTTGACTTAGAGTGGTGAGCGCCTCGACCCCACCACCAGCTAAGTGCACAATCATGTTATAATCACACACAAGTGTTTAGCACAAAAATACTCCATGATACAAAAATACACACTGGGAATGCATTCAAATCAGCACGGAGGTATTAATTGCTCGGAGTAAATGGAAAATCTTGCTAAATAAGAATAAAATCGGGTTGTATATAATAATATGAGAAAGCATTCTTAAAAAAAATGTACTTCTGGCTTATGAAAATTTTAGCAACGTGAGATAATGAAAGCACATTAACAGCAGGAAATGACATACAGAGGTTGAGTAAATAGCACTTTCTATTGACTCAAATTCAGCAGCTGCACAACCAACAAAGGACGGTATTGTTCAGTTGTAAATGTTATTTGAACAGGAGAGTTAGTGATGGTTGTGGGGGTTTTCCTCAGCTTTCTTTCACCATTCACAAATCCATACAGTCAAACATTGCATACGACTGTGAGCAAAGAAACTATATGCTTAAGTGACCGCTCTATTCAGAAGTATCCGTTTACACTTGATTTGTAAGTTTAATGGCTACCCAGAACAGTCAAAGCCTGGATCCCATTGGGGTTAGTGGTCTATGTGGTATTGTAGCTGTCAAAACAGGCTAGTTTTCCCTAGAGACTCCTTATCTCGCATGTAAACCAATGACAGCAGAAGAGGTCACGCACACATACACATATATACACATCTCCACCTGTCAGTCCACCAACAAAGACTTCTACTGCAAAGAAAGAAAGAAAGATATTGCTTGTTTAAATCCAAATATACATATCAATAAGATTAATTATGGGCTCAAATGAGCCATAATGGATCTAGTTTGTCCGTTCTATTGAAATCGTAATCTGATATTATAAATTCAGGTGGCATGTGGAATATTAAATATAGTCCTATATTAAAGGATCGGCTCACTTCCAGAATACATTTTTTCTGATAATTTACTCACCCCCATGTGATCCAAGATGTTCATGTCTATCTGTCTTCAGTTGCAAAGAAATTAAGGTTTTTGAGGATAACATTTTAGGATTTTTCTCCATATAGTGGACTTCAATGGTGGCCAACTGGGTTGAAGGTCCAAACTGCAGTTTAATTGCAGGTTCAAAGGGCTCTAAATGATCCCAGCTGAGGAATAAAGGTCTTATCTGGCAAAACAATTGTCCATTTTCGAAAAAAAAGAAAGATTTTTACTTTTTCAACCACTAATGCTCGTCTTGCACTAGTAATAATCACATTGGAAAGGTCACATGCGACATAGGCTGAAGTACTGACCCAGTGTTTACAAAAGCAAATGTGCAAAGAAAGTCAAATGCCCTTTACAAAAAAATGTAAAACAACAATGCTGGGAAATTTTAAAGTTAGAGGAGAAAATGAGATGCAGTTTTTCGCCCCAATCCTATGTTTTGAAACCAAAATATACTGGTGAAGAACTAACCAGGTGTGATCTTTTCAACATGATTATGAGATTGCAGAGCTAGTGCAAGATTTGTGATTAAAAGTATAGAAAATGACAGATCGTTTTGGTACATAAGACCCTTATTTCTTGGTTGGGATTGTGTGGAGCCCTTTGAAGCTGCATTGAAACTGCAATTTGGACTTTCAACCTATTGATCCCCATTGAAGTCCACTATATGGAGAAAAATCCTGGAACGTTTTCCTCAAAAATCCTAATTTCTTTTTAAAATATATCTTACTCAATCTTGGAGGACAAAGGGGTGAGTAAATTATCAGAAAATGTTCATTCTGGAAATAAACTTGTCCTTTAATTTAACAGTCCTTCTTGGTCTTGGTCTTTCTTGGCAACAGAAGTGCAGCTATACACAAGGATATAGTCGAGGTATGATGTGTCACGCTATCTTGGCCTGTGTGTTTAAGGGCAGGAATATCCACATCAATAATACATGGCAATGTTATGCAGCAAGAATACCTGATGGCAGCTGTTGTCTGAGCCAGAGATGGAAAGTGAGATATGCTGCAAAACGAATGCAGCACTTTTCAAAATGCAGCAACACAAATGACAAATTATGAATGTGACAACACATTGTTATGTGAAATGACATTATGGGCAGAAAATTTGAACATGAATGGAATCTGACATACTGTAACGTCAATGGAAAGTTATAGAAGTTCAAAATGATATGCAGTTTTCTATACTCACTTTTACGTCAATGATGAGTCACCTGCTTTTAAATAGAAACCTATTCAATCAACAGGGTTAGTGCTGATTAGCATATCCTGAATTTTTTTTTTTTTTTTTTTTTTGGTAGGTTAATGTTACTTTGAATCATAGCAAGGGTGAATTTCTTTCTTCAGTGCAATTGAAGTGGCATAATTGCACTATAATACAACAAAAGCTCATTTATTAGGAAATAATTATAATAATATGATTATAATTAGTTTTCAAAACATATTTCTCTTAAACTGCCAGAGTATGAGAGAAGCAGGCTCCCAGCTAACATAAATGTTTTGCAAAGGTTCCCATTAAGTTAGAAAAACTACTGATCTCATGACGAAAACGTACCCGTTTTGCCCAAATACATGTCAATAATTACATAGAAATGAACACAGTGGGCACAGTTATGATTACAGCTCTGTATGTTTCGCTTTTTCGGTGCTGACTCCTGCCAGATTACTACCCCCCCAGTATTGGTAGGTTTAGGGTTAGGTGTGAATGAGGGGTTAGGATTAGGCAATCATGCAGAGATTTCAATGAGAGGGGATAATAATTTGGCAGGGTGTTGAAAATGGACACAACACCAGATGTAGCAAGCTTGCTCTGTAGCTCAGCTGGCACGGAACTGGAGTCAAGATGCGGAATCTTTGGGTACGAATCCCATAAAAAAAATAAAAAAAAACATGACTCACGATGAAAGAGCTGAAAGATGAGAGATTGAAAAACAAGCCAAAACGGTATGCTTGCTGTCACAGACTAACTGTGACCCAGGATTTTTATGTTGAAGGGACTGAGTGTGGGCCTGTACACACAAACTGTTTCCACCATTGTGCATACACACAAACTAAATGCCAGCAAATATACCATCTTTATGTAGTTTGTGTTTATATCAGCCCATTAACTGTCCCAAGTTGCTAGTTTATTGTTTTGTTTGTTTAGTGTTGTGGCCTGTTTGCATGTTTAATTTTTAAGTGACACATCTTTGTTTCAAATCGCTGTACATACCTGGTGGTTCACCTCTCATTTGCCAAACTTGTGCCTTTGGGAAGAAGCCACATTTAAACCTAGCATGTGCTCATGGCAGATTACTCTGGTCCTGATAGCACAGGGAAGGAGGAGAAGTTAGGATGCAAGTGTTTTCATATATGTCTTGTTGTACTTGCTCCGAATTGTGTACATTGTGGTTGATTTTAATGTTATGTGATGTGGAGCTAAATATTAGGTAGGTGTGTTTCCTTGTACATTATTATTTGTTTTAGAACTTGTAGGTTTTCCCCTAAAATGGTATATTCCAAAAGTGGGCAGAGCCAAAACTCATAAAAGAGCATCAGGAGTCATTCTGGGGAGAGTAATGTAAATAGTGTGGATGCTTGCTTGTGTCCATTTTTTCGGCCTGTACATAGGCATAGCCAAATTACACTGATGACAATTTTTGCACATTTGTGGAGGTACCACTTTTTTTGCATTTTGGGGAATAAAATCACTTAAACTGTACATTTTTGTTTCTCATCATCTCCTTTACATCGCTGGCTGCTAGCACATCCTTGTGATTGCGTTTTTACATCACATTCGCTTTTGTTTATACTATGGAGTACATATGGATGTGACATTTTTTCACATTGAATATGTCACGAAAAGTACATGGTGCGTCTCGCAAAAAAGTTCCCACAGGCACATTTTGGTAATGAAATCACATTGTAGAAAAAATATTATTTCTGAATGTTCAAAACATCCAGTTTTTTTAAATATTTTTTTCTTTGTTACGCAAGTAAAAAAAATAAAAAATCCAACGTTTTGAGAACAATATTGAAAACCAAATAACATTCCATTAAAGGGATAGTTCACCCAAAAATGAATATTCTGTCATTAATTACTCACCCTCAATGATGGGAATAACTGGCGTTATAAATAAATGCGTTACTAACGGCATTACATTTTTTAGTAACAAGTAATCAAACAAATTACTGTTTCCCCCGTTACAACAGCGTTACCATTACTGACATTAAATTGCGGTGTTACTATAATTTTCCAGTTGCATTCTTCTGAGGAGGTAAATTCTAGCTTATTCCTCTCAGTACGTCTTCTTCCAGAAAAGCGCTCTAGAAGAGCGCACACCCTGTTTATTTTATTTATTTTATTAAGTCTTTGACCCCAGAGGGTTTAACAGTATTGCCGTAGGATGTTTTTCATGATTGAAGCGACTCCAATAACGTGATATTTAGCCCCTGGAAGGACATTGTCCCCCAGGAACATTAAAATAGTGTAGATTAGTGTAGAATGTTTTATTCATTTAACATGGCATCCAAGTTATTTGACATATTTGAACTTTTTTTTTTTTAATTAATACAATAGATACTTTCCCTGGTAATTAGATACTTTTATAATGATGTAACTCAGTTACTATTTGTGAGAAGTAACTATAACTAATTACTTTTTTAAAGTAACATGCCCAACACTGCTCACCCTCATGTCGTTTCATCTTCAGAACACAAATTAAGACATTTTTGATGAAACCGAGAGCTTTCTGACCCTGCATAGACAGCAACACAACTGACATGTTCAAGGCTTAGAAAGGTAGTAAAGGCATTAATTAAAATAGTCCATGTGACATCAGTGATTCAACCTTAATTTTACGTAGCTACAAGAATAATTTTTGTGCACAAAGAAATCAAAAATAACGACTTTTCGGGTTCTGACACAAAATAGAAGAAATTGTTAAATAAAGTCATCATCATCGTTTTGTTTGCACACAAAAAGTATTTCCATAGTCTCATAAATGTCTAATGTTTGTACACAACTAGTGAGATCTAAATAAACAGTGAAACTGACAGCTGTTTAAGCAGGATACTAAAGGTCTCGTAAGCTGAAGAGCAGTTTGTAACTTGATGAAAACTACATCTGACCTGACCAACGTCTGTAATTCTACTCCTGATCCTCTCTGGGTCAGTACCTCCAGAAACTCCCATTCAGGAACAAACGGGCTGCGGGTGTAAACAAAACAGACAAGCAAATGTATCGCAACACTAATAAAAGAAACATTATTTCAACAGTGCATGATGGGACTGTGGGACGAGTTAAATGAAATGTCAGGTTCGATGCGTGACTGAATCAAGCTCATAATGGGTTTCTGGTAAAAATAGGGATGCGAGTTAATCAATGTCCAACTGCTGGGGAGAGGCGCAGACACACGCCACTTCTCGGAGTTTCAAAATAAATAATACTGTGTTCATTGTCTTTGCCATCTCACTCGACGCTCTGAAGCAATAAAGCATAGTAAGACAGAGATCAATGAGGGATCATTTTCCTCTCGTCTTCCTCCATCGCTCACCGTTGCTCGGTTTTGTCTACATATATATATTGATTGTGCATACTCTCCCTACTGCTGCCTTTGTAAAGGATCACAGCACAATGGATCATTCACTTTGTACTTGGGAAGAAATTATGGAAAACAATGTTTAAAATACCAGAGAAGGGCATATTTTGAGTATTTACAGGACTCCAAATTATTTTAAAAACGTCTTTTTGAATTTTTTAGAACACTAAAAAATGTACAGATAAACAAGTAACATTTTTAAAATGCCTAAATTTAAAAACTGCAAACATTCCAATAATTCTAAACAGTCTTTTTGAATACTCTAAATATTCAATGTGTATTAATAAACAATTATTTAAAACAAAATCATTCTTTAATACTTTTATTCAGCAACAATGCATTAAATTGATCAAAAGTGACAGTAAAGCAGCACTGTTTTCAACATTGATAATAACAAGAAATGTTTCTTAAGCACCAAATCAGCCTATTCAAATGATTTCTGAAGGATCATGTGACACTGAAGACTGAAGTAATGGTGCTGAAAATTCCGCTTTATCATCACTGGAATAAATATATTTTAAAATATATTCAAATAGAAAATATTAATTTTAAATTGCAATAATAGTTTGCAATACTACTGCTTTTGAGTACTTAAAAATAGTATAACATTTTTCTTTAAAAGCCCTCAGATAAATACTTTTAAAACAGTGCTTTGAGTAAACACTCGAATGTGTATGGATAACAAAAACCCTAAATAAATGTATCTGTTTGTTTATCTAAAATATATAAACGTATAATCTTTTTCTAATACTCCCAAATGTGTTGTAAAGTTTATTTCATATCTTCCTTTTTGTTCAGAAACACTTTTGCAATCTTCTACTGGCCTACGCGAATCAGATTCAGTGTTGTTTCCACATTCAGTAATAGTCCTAAAGAGAGCCACTCACTCTGTGTTTTACAATAGCAAGGACTCCCAAGAGATTGATTTGCAAACATAGAGTAAATGTAGGCCGGAGCAGGCTTTCTGCCAGCATCAAGGTGTGAAGTAAGAGCTTTTAGAAAGGTGTGAATCATTGTCCGGCTCCAAATGCACCACTGAGATATTGGTTTGACTCTGAAAACTACACTCTTCCCTGTGGATTAACACATTTTGGTGCATTACAACAGCTGTAATGACAATACCAACAACACACTCGAAAGAAAGAAGAAGTTTCTAGATGTGCTGAGCGTGACAGAATTACAGAGCAAAACTGATCAACACCGTGAACAGAAATGTTAAAATGATTTGAGCTCGCAATTGACCCTTCACAAAGACCCGTCCCCAATCGTTACTGTTGCTACTTCCAACAAGCCATAGCTCTCACATGCCACACATCATGTACACAGTGAAAATTCTTTGCGGAGCAAAGAGAAAACAGAGCAGGGCTTTTTTTGGTATAAACCAGTTTCTAAGTTATTTTGTAAGGAATTCAAACATTAAATACCACTTCATGGCTCTTTAATGCTTTATGACAGATTGCTGTAGCATCTCAGTTCAAACGACATGTGAACCGATCATCTCTTCTTCTTTAAGTGAATGTGAGAAATGAACAACTGAAGGTATCTTGTTTCAACCACAGAAGATACACACCATTTTTCAAGTTCAAGTCCAGCGATGTTAATCCACTTTCCGGTCTGGTTTGTTTGTTGGACAAAATGTCAGATTAGGTATTCTGATTGGTCAAATCTGCTGTCAATCAAACTCAATGCAAAGGGTCAATTCTTAATTCTCCATGCAAAGGGTCAATTTTAATTTTTTCCCCTCAGAATTGGCCAGTCAAAATTTTTGTTCCCCTCTGAATTCAGAGTTAACATCTTGCAATTCTGTTTATGCAATGCTGTTACTGCAAGTTTATGTCTCACAATTTAGTTTTTTTTTTTTTCTTATTAAAATTGCAAGAAAAAAACTTGTGAGATATAAACTCAGAATTGGCCATTTGCAAAGAGCTTGACTGACTGGTGATCTGACCAATCATAAAGTAGAATTTGTTTTTTGACAAACAAATCAGACAGGTGTCACAGTCAGGCGGGGTTGAGGAGTGGAGATGGATGAGGAGAACCGGAGTAAATGAAAGTATATAAGTTTATTAAATGAAACACAAACAAATAAACAAAAACCAGGAGCTTCAAATGAGAACATGTAACGTTAACGACGGACAGCAGGAAGTGATCAGACACAGACTTAAATACACAGAAACGGGGGCGTGGTAACTAACGAGATAACAAGATGACGAGGGGGAAATACAATTATGGGCAAGACAAAACCAACTAAGACTAAATCAAAAGGGGGAGACAAGGACTAAACCATAAGGACTAGAAACAGAGGGGGAAAAACACTGGGAAAACAGAACAGAAACAGACTAAAACCTGACAACAGGAGAGTAGATTAACTTTGATTGAAAAATGGTGTGTATTGATGTCTTTTAGCAGTTTAAATAAAGTACGTTCTCATGTTCATTCATGTTAATTTCATGCTTTAAGTAAATATGAAAAGACGATCGGTTTATGTGTCATTTGAACTGAGGCGCTGCAGTGATCTGTCACGACACATTAAAGAGCCACAAAATGGTAACCTATTTGTTGTGTGAATTTCTTAAAAAATGGCAAAATTACAAAACTGAGACTTTATTTCATACCAGAGGTAACCTGCTGAGCCTTGTCTGTCTGCTTGTTGTCAGTTTTCTCTTTGCTCCGTAATGTATTTTTCACTGAGTGAGTAGAACATGATGTGTAGTGTAAGAGTGGCATTGTTTGTCAGACATATTGTGAGAAAGAAAACTTGAATTGTGAAAGTCACAAAGTAGTTTAGCACTTTGTCATACTGTTGACATTTAAAAGGAGTGGATGCTGTAAGAAGAACATTTAAAACTTAAAGGAGAAGTCCGGTGTGATATTGACCTAAAGTGTAATGAATCATGATACCGAGTGTGAACGTACCTTGCATATCTCATCTCGTCTTGTCGTGTCGAGCAGGAAGGAACTTATCAGGTTTTCAACTTATCAGGTTGTAGTTTCCTTCCTGCTCGTCACTCGACTTATCGTGACTAAATTCAAGATGGCGGCGACCGCTAAACTTCTTGCGGTTACTGTCTGTATAAATCTTCTCGTAAATAAACTAGTTCTCAATGTCTCGTTTTAAATGTCAGGGCCCTTGGAAGTCTACCAATGAAGTGTGGAGCTACTTTGTGCCTCGTAAATGGCATAAAACGGTGATTTATTTACATGGCTACTTCGATGCCCTATTGACTCTCATTGACAACCTGTTGTGAGCATCGGCTAACTGACCCCAGATTTCGGACTGCAGTGGACAAGACGAGATGAGATATGCAAGGTACGTTCACACTCGGTATCATGATTCAATACACTTTTGGTCAATATCACACCGGAGTTCTCCTTTAAAGCTTCCTAATAGAAAACTTACAAGGCTTGTGTCATGGCTGTAGCCAATTTTTCGTGTTCAAAAATAAAATTTGTTCTCTAAGTGACTAATTTGCTTTTTAATATTGTGTCCACACTGGATGCGAGCGGCTCAACGCGACAAAAGACAACTGAACCTAGTATAATTGATAATGCTGTCTACACTTGGTGCAGCGCGGCATGACACTGATGCCTCGTTCTATTTATGACGTACTGACGCAAAGTTAAAAATGATTTGCAATGGTCGTGTCGAGTGTAGACAGACTCTCCTAACTAGCGAAGTTTCTATTTTGGAAATGGTTTCTATTTCTGCAACGTCACAGCTGGAACAACAACATACAAATTATGACAATTATAATTTCAGGTACTGATTATGTGCTTTATTTAATCTTAAACATGTCTAATGTGAGTTTGAATATCATATTGCGTGACATCTATACCCATACTGAAAACAACAACAGATAGTTTACCTCAGATCTAAAAGAGGTCATCGGATGCCCATTTTCCACAACTTGATGATTCTTTAGGGTTTTAATCAGAAGTCTATAACATACTTTGGTTCAAATTTCTCAATGGTAGTGTTAAAAACACTCTTTTTACCTTGTCAAAATCAGCCCTTTATAGAGCGAGCTATTCTGTTGCATGTTCCTTCAAATGCTAATGAGCTTTGCTCGCCCCGCCCCTCTCTGCCATGGAATGATGAGCCGTAATGTTTACTTTAGCCTCATTTAGCCACGTTTAGGGGCGAAACTTGCTAACAAGCACATTATTCAGAAAGGCCATTTTGCAAAGATGCATAAAAAACCCTTATACTCACTTCTGCTGTGGGTGAAGCTGCATCACGAATGATTCGCATGAACATAGACGCATATGTAGATAGGGATCGGTGCTAATCTTTCAAAAACGAAAGTAACGTTAATCCTCTGGATCTTCAGCGGCTCAGATGTCGGGAGTAAATGACGACTGCTATGTTCATTATTACATCCAACAACAGATCCAACAATCTGAGACATTCTTGTCTTCCCCTGCACCTGAGTCGACACAATGGCAATCAGAGTCGGACTGTTTTAGCTTGGTGAGAGCGGGTCTAAGGTAAGGCACTCATGTCAATCAACTGTCATGGGAGCGGCCTCTGACGGTGTGATGTCACACCGACAAGAAGCTGAGAATGACCTGATTTTAAAAAGGGGATATTACTTTTAAAGATTAAAAAAATGATTGGTTGTGTACACAGACTGCCAACACACATTAATGTTCAAACAACATGTAAAAGTGAGTTTTGCATCCGATGACCCCTTTAAAAAATAATTAAAGCAAACATTAAAACTGCAAACTCAATGCAAACCAACAAGCCTATTCCATAACAAAGATGGTATCAGTCACTCAACATGCACTTTCATTACTGTTAAACAGGTTTAATATTTATTAATCAGATTATAAACTTGTCCATTTCGTTGGGAGTGCAGTGCGGTTCTCACATCTGAATGTCTAACATTTGAGTAATTCTGTCAGGTCGCATTGTCGCATCTGATGTAGACAGACAAATTGCTTGTCACTGTAAACTCCTCATATGAGTGTCTGCATGTATAATAAATTTCAGACCGTTTGCAAAAATGTTTAGTGTCTGTGGTGTGAATCGCTGCAAGACGCTGGTGGAGTAAGCAAGGGATAGTTTACCCCCCAAAAAATGTTAAAAACTATGTTTATCTTACCCCAGGGCATCCAAGATGTAGGTGACTTTGTTTCTTCAGTAGAACACAAACAAAGATTTTTAACTCAAATGCAGGTTTTGAATGCTTATATCTTCTAAATGCAAATTTTGTAATTGTTTTGGAGAACATTAGCTTAACCCTTTATAGGGCGAGTGACCATATTTGATCACTTAATCGAACATTTTCAATAGCGTCTGCCTCCCTTGTATGAGATCGTGTAAGCACATGGATTTGTCCCAGCCAATCAACGGATGTTAGTCTACGTCACGGATAGCGACACAATGGCATCTGACCAATCGGAAGTTGTCTGGGGCGTTTCAAACTTCAGCGTGCTTCCGGAATGAGAAAATGCTGATTTACGCTCCTACTTTGTCCCACAAAAATGGAGAAAGCATCGAAATGCACAATGGTAAGTCAATAAAACTCACACATTATATAGCTGAATAGTTGTGTTATATGGTGATATTGACGTTGTTTGCGTTTGATTTCTATAAATTAGTGAATGATGTGGTAAAAAAAATGGTGTGATCATATTTGATCATACGCCCGTTTGTGGTAACACAACAGAATGTCCATTTTTAGACATACGCCCGGTTCAGGTAAAAGTAAGGCAAGTGATAGTTTGGCTGTTTTTATGCCTGTTTTTTGTCCACTGAATATTGCAAAGGCTTGTATACCATGATGCAGTAATCCAGTGTCAAACTTAAACCATTTATTAAAATGATCAAGAAATAAACAGTGAAAAATTTGTAATTTTGGTTTTAGTACCAATAGATTGGTGTTTATTATTTCTGCTAAAATAGGTGGTACCACCAGTACTTAATGCTATTTTTTTCAGTTCTTATTATAAATTTACTATTTATGTGAATATTATA
>NC_133381.1:13444115-13561876 GCF_049309525.1 Garra rufa
CACTGGATTTATTGTTCTTTGGTCATGCACACTTTTTCCGCTCTCTTTGGTCTTTTTTTTATCCCTTCTCTTCATCTATAGTATTTTCTGCCTTGCATGAACTATATCTCCAGACACTGGTGAGCCTGAATGCCTGAGCTGTTGCAACTGTAGCTCCTTTTATTATGTTAATATGATTAAATGAATGGTTTAAAAAACAAACAAACAAAGGTTGTAGGTTCAACGCCAATAAATTAATAGTATATACAGGGTGGGTTTCAATATTTGATTTGCTGTAATACATAAGTAATATTTTAATATTTAATATAATTAATAAATAGAAAAAAATAACTAAACTAAAAATAGCTGATCACAGTCTAATACACACACACATACATATAAACATATATATATATATATATATATTAGGGGTGGGCATAGATTAATTTTTTTAATCTAGATTAATCTAGATTAAATCTTGGAATTAATCTAGATTAATCTAGATTAAAATGGCTAATTTGAATTCTGCTGAAGGCATTCAGAATATGTGTGCTTCCCAAATAATGACTAAAAGTAAGTCTTTGAGAATGGATCATAAAGCTCATAAAGCTGTTCTATGATAATTTGTTGATGAAAATAAATTATGTTCAATTAGATGTACTTGTGTTTACTAACTAACTAACAATGAAATATTTTTTCTACCTATTAGATTGTGTTTTTTTTAACGTCAACACCTACCCAACCCATTACATGTTACACCGTACTTTTATTTTGACAGTTTGCCGTGAAGTTTCTGTGTATACAGTATGATATGATGCTAGTTTTCTCAAATGAAACGGTAAAAGTGACATTCACGGCAGTTTGGGAGATTGAGTTTATCTGTTCATGTGAGATGAAAATGCCAAAAATTACCGGGAGCGTCACGTGTGTTTCAGTATGCGTGTAGTAAAAGCTCGTCTCCATCATTCATACCAGAGCCATATAAAAAGAGAGTTGCGACACTCCCATAGGCTTCCATAGGAACTGAGGAATGCGGAAGTAAAGCGTGTCATGGAGCGGTCAATAGTTCCAAACAACCAATAGCTCCTCCATTGAAGCCCATTCATTTCAGCGCTTCTCAAGAACAGTCGCAAGTATATTGAAGAAATTACTGCATTTCTTTACATTTTAACGCATCAGTTGACCTCTCGAAAAACTGGCCAATAGTGGTGTTTTATGAAGCATGTTATAGTTAATGTTTATCGTTAAAAAATAAACTGTTAAACTGTAAATGCAGCTGGATAACGTGAGAAACACCGTAATAGCGACCATAACCAGATACTAGTTGTCATATTTTTATGTTTTTAGTCTTTCTGCAATCTTTCTCTCACTGTAGGAGGTTGAATGAGTTTCAGTAAAGACTGCATTCAAGAAACACGATAAAAATGTATGCTGAATGCAATTCGTTGCCTTGTATTTTTTTAAACATTATTTTCATATTTTGTATTATGTTAAATGCCATTTTTGCTTGCCTTTTATAATATTCACTTATGTTGTATATTTGAATATCATAAAACAAGAGTAAATTACTTTTTTTTAATTTAACATTAAATCATTAAATTGAAACATACTGTATAAAAAAAGAGTGTTTGATCATGTCCAAATACACATGCAGATGTATTTAACCTTAAATATTACACTAACTGTAATCTAAATACTATATTAGAAAATGTTATCTTTTAAATGGTCAGGATCATTATTGCACATATTAAGTACAAAAAACCTCCTCAAAATATTTACTAAATAGAACTTAACTATATATATTACAGTTATTTAATTGAATAAAAGTTACACTTAAGGTGTTTGGTCACATTTGACTGCCAAAGAGTATGAGAACATATTAATTATGTCTCTTTATCACTCCCCAGAATAAAATGCGATTGTAAAGCGTATTCAGAGAAGTTATCAATACACAATCAACGCACATTATGTGTTAATAATTACTCGAAATTGCTGCAAATATAGTAAAACTGCTGTCTATCCTATTTAACTCCATTCAAACACATTGACAGCGCGGAGCTGTTTGGAACTATTGAGAGCTCCATGAACCACGTGACCGTGCGGCGGCGAGATCAAAGCGTGTCGCAACTCTCTTTTTATATGGCTCTGATTCATACATACAGCTAGGCAAACGGAACATACCGGATTCATATTAAAACGGTCTTTTTGCATTTCAGTTTTCACATACACTGGTCCATATCGCGATTTGAATTAAGTGACAGACCAACATTTGATTTATGAATCCAAAAAACGACGAATTTACTTGGCATTTCGCTATAGTAGATTCGGTTTTTATGAATGGAGGACGACGCGATCCCGTCTGTGTTTTGGCGGAGGAGACCCAGCTCCCAGCTCCCAACCCAAATTTGAGAATAGATTAACGGCGATATTTTTTTTATCGCACGATAAGAGTTTCACGTTAACGCAGCACGTTAACGCCGATAACGGCCCACCACTAATATATATATATATATATATTATATATATTATTATATTTATTATTATTATATATTTATTATAAATAATTAATATATTTGTGAATATAGATTTATTTGAAAAAGTAAAATAAAATAAATTAATAAATAAAACACACATTATATATTTACTTTTTAAATCTATCCATCTATGAATTAATATATATTTCAAAATTGTATATATATATGTGTGTGTGTGTTTGTTTTCTTTTAGAATTAATATATAAATATTTATTTTAAATAATCAAGTAATATATTTGTGAATATATTATATATTTATTTTAAAGAGAGTGTGTGTATATGTATATGTATATGTATGTATATATATATATATATATATATATATTTACTTTTTGAATCTATGAATTTATTTCTTAATATTTATTTAAAACAGCGTGTGTGTGTGTATATATATATATATATATATATATATATATATATATATATATATTTACTTTTAACATTGTACATTTTATTTTATTTACTAATATTTATTTTAAAATTGTGTGTGTGTGTGTGTGTGTGTGTGTATATATATATACATACACACACACACACACACACACACACACACACACACATATAATACCGGTACATAGTTGTTTTGTTTTGTTATATTACATTTACTACATAAATATTTATTACAAATAATGAATTAATATATTTTTTAATATACAGATTTATTTGAAACGTGTGTGTATATGTATATATATATATATATATATATATATATATATATATATATATATATATATATATGTGTAAAACAACATACACTATGAAAACAGATTGAAAGAGTGAAGGGGAAAAAAGTTCAGATAAGTGAGGTAAGCAATGTTTCCTCTTCCTGGAGCATTGTGACTGGCAGGATTACATGAATATCTTCCTTCCAGAGTTTCCTTGGGAACCTTATACAAAGATATCAGACATCTGAAACATTCAGAGGGACTCTGGATCCCCTCGGGTAACACACACCAACCTCACCTGATGGAATAATAGGTTGCGATGAGAAAAGTCGCGGCAGCATAAGAGCAAATGAAGATAATCCCAGGGGGAAATTATTCTTTGGGAGAGCGATAATCTCCATCTCAAATGCTGGGTTTTACCATGCGGACAGCCAGAAGAAAAGTGGCTCCATCCAAGCCTGCACTGCAATCCAGAATCTATAATATTGCACTAACAGAAGAGCCAAATTGGAGGGAAAAAATGTAATGTGATTTTCCATTAGCAGATTAAAATGTCTTTCATGGCTGCCGTTGCTCTTAAATCTATAGCCACGCTTAAAACCACAGCGTCTCAGCCCAACCTAAAAATGTCAGGAAACGGCCATGAGAATGTGCTTTGCCTTTCCTGCGACGCAGATGGTTTAAAAGTGACTTTCACATGTAAACACCACCCTCTCTGAAAACACAGAATGTCTATTTCCAAATTATGCGGATGATATGAAAAGGAAAACAAAAAAGTGTTACAAAGTGGACACGAATGCTTTCTCATAAATGTGTTTATATGAAGTACACCATGGATTTAAAGGGATAGTTCACCCAAAAATTACAATTTGCTGAAAATGCCCTGAAGATGTAGACGAATTTGTTTCTTCATCAGAACGGATTTGGAGAAATTCAATGGAACCACTATAGTGAATGGGTGCCGTCCAACAGCTGATAAAAACATCACAATACACAAATAATCCACACAACTCCTGTCCATCCATTAATGTCTGATGAAGTAAAGTCCAAAATTAAAAGTTAAAATGTCATATTGATGACAATTGATCAATTAATTGATATAGCAGCCACGATGCGCAGCCGCAGGTCCTCAGTGAGCTCCTTTGTCTTAGCCATGACTGTCCACAAACCAACAGCAAAGAGCTTCTGTTTTTCACCTGTTGAGTTGATTAAAACAGTTGTTCCCAGTGAATCAGGGTCATTAGGATGCTTTAGAACAGCTTGGACTATTTGGAATGGTATAGAACTTTGGATTTCCCCATAGACTGTGACAGTTTGCAAAGGGTATGAATAATTTTGGACATGCCACTTTTTGTTCAAATGTAAAAAAAAGCTGATAAATATTTTTTCCCAAAATGATTCCATTAATTGATGTGATGTTTTCATCAGCTGTTTGGACTCTCATTCTGACGGCACCCATTCACTGCAGAGGATCCATTGTTGAGCAAGTGATGTAATGCTAAAATTCTCCAAATCTGATCCAATGAAGAAACAAACTCATCTACCTACATCTTGGATGGCCTGAGGGTGAGTGACGTTTTATTACATTTTTATTTCTGGGTGAACTATTCCTTTAACTCTGCTTTTAACTTATTTATGGCAAATTTGAAATGAGAATACAAAGAGTGCCAAATACCATTTAAGAATAGATATGGATGTCCCACTTCTGGTTGGGCCTGATCCAAGACTTAACAGGCTTTGAGCAGGTTAACAGCAGAAAAAAGCAGTGATACAGTACAAACATTTGAGAATTTAGTTGCAGTATATTAAGCCTTACGTGAGCAACATGAGGTATAGTACAGTGGTGTAAATGTGTACTCCCCCTTCATACATCGTGGGGAAGTAAAGAGATTACATTCTAGTATGTGGGGCAATTGATAGTGACATTTAATTTACTTCCTATGCCTTATTTCTTTTCACTAATCCGCAGCAACAAAGCCACTGATAATATAATAACTGGAAAATGACATACATCAAATCCACATATTGCTATAAACAGATATGCATATTATATTTCTATGCAGATTACTGTTCATTTGCACAAGGTTTGCTTTGACAATAAAGCTGTTATGATTTTAGCACCAACGACAAAAAATAAATACATAAATTATATATATATATATATATATACACACACACACACACACACACACACACACACACACACACACACACACACACACACACACACACACACACACACACACACGTATATATACACTTCTCCTGTGTCATCCAGAGGCATCATTGTGGAAAAAAATATTTCTCAGCTTCTATTTACATTTGAACAAAAAGTGGCATGTCCAAAATTATTCATACCCTTTGCAAACTGTCACAGTCTATGGGAAAATCCAAAGTTCTATACTAAAGACATTTATATTGTTACAAAAGATTTACATTTCAGATAAATGCTGTTCTTCTGAACGTTCTATTCACCAACTAAACCTGAAAAAAAAAATTCTACTCAGCTGTTTTTAACATCATAATAATAATAAATGTCTTTTGATCAGACTTTTAGAATGATTTCTGAAAGATCATGTGACTGGAGTAATGGTGCTAAAAATTCAGCTTTCACAGGAATAAATTACATTTTAAAATATATTCAAATAGAAAACAGTTCTTTTAAATAGTACAAATATTTCATAATTTTACAGTTTTTGCTGTACTTTGGATTAAATAAATGCAGGCATGGTGAGCAGAAGAGACTTCTTTAAAACAATCTTACTGTTCAAAAACGTTTGACTGGTAGTGTATGGTAACTAACATTAAAGGATTAAGAGTACAGTTAGAAAGGGAAATAACTTTAGGATAAGTATACAGTTCACTTAGTGGTCATCTTCTATTATTTTGAGTTGATTACCAAATTACGGAATATGTTTGCAAACCACTGAAAATCAACCAAAGAATACACCTGAAGCTGAACTTCTACTTCTCCGGTCACCTTACAGCAACGCCGGGCGTCTTTTTGTACCCACTGAAGGCTTCAGACCTATTACCAGGGTGATTACATTTGGCAGCTCCAGCCTCAGCTTTTTGATCAAGATGGATGGATTTTTTATTCTGGGCAGACATAGGCTTAACGTTGGCTCTGGGTTTGCCTACAGAGGTCGAGTCTAATTAAGAGATGGAAAGAAAGTGATAAGGAAAAAGCAGCCATTGTCCTTTTCTTACTCAGCAGAGAGAGATGGAGAGAGATTTTCCATTTCTGACTCATCAGAACAAGCAAAGACAAAGAGGAGACAACAGTACATAACTGCAGTGTTTTGTGTTAGAAATATTAATATGGTAGCAGCATCACTGCTCAGGATTGGTTTTCATTTAATAATTTCATCAAAAAGAACTTTTTTTCTTTTTTTAAAGAGTTACCTCCATCTTTTTGGGCCTCACCCTTCAGCTCAGCTATTGCTAACCATTGCAATTTTCCTGACACGACAAACAACAACAGGTCAGATAAAAGGATAGCACAACAGATATTGTAAAGAGCTAATATCAAGGGGACAGAAAAAATGTAATAGTGCACTTACGCAATTTGAGTGCATCCCATCCACAGAAATTATTAATTACAAGTTTGCACGGTTCCTGGAAACACACTATAGCTGCAATTCGTGCCTGACAGGATTAACTGTGGACACAGTAAATGACACATTATTGGGGATGGTGAGGCTGGAATTCAGCAATTTGGTTTCAGCCGTGCAGCTGAGCGGAGAGTGATGTGGAAGAGACTTGTTGAGCAGATAACTGCGTCCATCATCCCATGCTTGGCAGCTAAAATCTGCTCTCTAGCCTGAGGGCATTAGTATGGCAGGGTTTGGACTTCCTGACTGCTGGCTGTTGCCTTCAGGCTTGGGGGAAGTGAGGGGTTTTCTGTGATGCTCTGCTCCTGTGGCCCCTCATCTGGGGTCTTACCTGAAAAAGCTAACCTGGGAGGGAAGAACAGAGTGTAATTGATCCAAAACTTGCCCTCTGGATAAAAAAAGACTAGCTGTGATGTATATTTTAACATCTAATACATGTTTAGCTTACAACATTTATGCAGTTTGCTCTTGATTTTATTTTATACCACTGTCATGAAGTAATGTAGGTTTAAAGTTATTAAAAATAAACACTTTACCCTCATGTAATTTCAAACACTTCCAACATACTTGTCCACATATTCAAACATCATATATTGTGATCAGATCATCATGAACAATGTCAATGTCATTCTTAGCACAGATTAAAAATATACAGGTCAAAGACGTTAAGATGTCCACGTCAAAAGAAATTTCCATAGAAAGCACATTAAATGTAAGTAAAGTGTCTACTTTTAAGGTATTTAAATAACTATAATTAAATAAACAAAAACTAAAAGCTAAAATGTAATTAAAAAACGATGACAATATTTAAAAATAATAATAAAAATGACAAAAACAAAATTACCTACTAAAAGTAAAAATGGAAACTAAAATTTAAATTAAAACTAAAATTAAATATAGCCGCAAGCAGCGATTATCGGGGTTCAAGCGCTTTAAGACATTTAAGCACATATGAAAAAAGACATTATTTAGCAAGCCTGTAACCATCTCAATCAATGATTTAAAAAGCATTTTTAATGGTTATAGCGCCAGCTGTGGTCTGATCTCCCTAAAACTTTGCATGCCTGCTTAGAATCACCTGTCGCATATGCTCAGCAGGTTTCGTGAAGTTTTGAGTTTTCGTTTAGGCTTTATAGGGGGCATTTTTGGACAGGCCCCTTTTCTAAACGACCCCGTTATAGCTTCCCAAAAGGTACATTTCAATTTTTTTTGATAATTATTGACCTAGAGAGTCCAGAGGATTGTACTACAGTGTTGTTGTTGTTGTTTTAGATTCAGCAAAAAACCTAGGACATTTAACAAATGGTTTGATCGACAAGAGTGTTTCTAGAGGCAAAGTTGTTTAGAATGAGGAGATCTATTGTATTGAATGAATATTGTGTGCATGTGTGAAAAACTGTGCAATATACATTCTTTTACGCTCTGAAAAATGTGAAATCGCACCCCCAGTGGCTGAATTTCATCCCGATCAACCTTCGTTAAACTTGTCTAATAGGTGCTCAAACTCAAAGTTCATTGGCCTATGGCGGCCATGTTTTTTGAGATACACAAATGTCCTCATAGCCACACTGATAGGACAAACGGGTGCATAGTTATGGCCGTTTTTATATTTTTTTTTCCCTCTTATAGTACCACCAAGTGGCCAAGATCTGCGACTTTTTTTCATGTGACCTTAAATTCAGCTCTTACGTATGCATTGTAAGTTTGGCAAAGATATGTCATTCAGTTCAAAAGTTATAGCTGTTTTAGTAAAAGCGGCCCTCCCCCTTTCAAACATTGAAAGTTTAAATTTTTTAATAATTATTAATCTAGAGAGTCCAGAGAATTATACTGCAGTGTTTTTTTTTTTTCAGATTGAGCAAAAAACCTAGGACTAGTTCACAAAAGTGTTTTTTTTTTTTTTTTTTTTACATTTTCTCAATCATTTAGCAAATGGTTTGATTGACAGCAGTGGTTCTTCAGAACGAGGAGGTCTCTCATATGATATTAATATCATGCATATGTGTGAAAAAACGCACAATATACATTCATTTACACCCTTGAAAAAGGTAATATCGCCCCCAGTGGCCAATTTCTTTAAAATTTCTCACAGACCTTTAGGGACATGAAGCAAACAGGCCCAATGAGTTTCGTTCTGATCGACCTCTGTTAAGCTTGTCTAATAAGTTCATCTGCCTAGACGACCATGTCTTTTGAGATGCACAGTGTCCTCATAGCCACTTGTGGCACTTTGGACCTAGACTGTGCATACCAATCATGTCGATAAGACAAACAGGTGCGTAGTTATGGCCGTTTTTATGCTTTTTCCCCTCTTATAGCACCACCAAGTGGCCCTGCAACTCAGATTCAGCTCTTACATACGCGTTGCAAGTTTGGCGAAGATATCTCATTCCGTTTAAAAGTTGTAGCCATTTTAGTAAAAGCGGCCCTCCCCTTTTCTAAAGTTTTGGCATCCCTTTATGACAGATGGGGCGAAAGTTCTTTTTTTTTTTTGATAATTATTGAGATTCACTTTTCAGAGAATCTTCCTGTACTGGTTTGGTTCTGACTGGGCAAAAAAAACTAGGACTAGTTAAAAGAAATGCGCAATACCCAAAACTTTTGCCAGAGTTATGAGCGCTTTCATACTTTTGATTGCTGTAGCACCCCTGTCAGGCCAATTAGGCTGAGCCTTGGTGACATTGTAGACAGTGTGAGTACTACCCGCCCTCCAAGTTTCAAGTCTTTATGACTTACGGTTTGGTCAGCCCGATTAGTTTTATGTGGAGATACAGTCTATAAATTATACTAAAATAACACTGACTAGAACATAGTAAACCATAGTCATCATACAACTTACCTGTACCTAACTGAGAAGCATTAATGTTGTTTTCACGTGACCTTAGCTCTTACATAGGCATTGTGAGTTTGGCAAAGATATCTCATTCTGTTCAAAAGTTGTAGATGTTTCAGTAAAAGTGACCCTCCCACTTTCGAACGTTTTGGCATCCCTTTGTGATGGAAGGTCGAAAATTCGACTTTTTTTTTTTGATAATTATTGATATTCACTCTCCAGAAAATCCTCCCACAATGGTTAGGTTCCGATCAGGCGAAAAACCTAGGACTAGTTCGCAAACTCGTCGGGTTTTTCAAAAAATGCAAAATACCCCAAAATTTCGCCAGGGTTATGAATGATTTCGTACTTTTAATCGCTGTAGTAACCCCGTCAGGCCGATTGGGCCGAGTCTGAGTGACGTTGTAGACAGTGTGAGTACTACCATCCCTCCAAGTTTCAAGTCTCTACGACTTACGGTTTGGTCTGCCTGATCAGTTTTACGTGGAGATTGCTGATTCTTGGCCATTCTAACAATTACAAGCTACGTGCTTGAACCCCTAAAAAGAATAATAAATTACTTTTTTTCTTTCAAAGCTTGACAGCCCTTAGGTCATCCTACACTTATATGCAACAAACTGAGAAGCGTTTACGTTATTTAAACCTTCATCTGTTGTGTTCCATGTGAAAAATGCATGTGTTGGTTCACAGATGAATAAATATAATGTGACTGAAAAAATAAAAAGGAAACCCGCAAACAAACACGAAAAATAAAAATGCTCCCATTTATTGATCCAGCATGACAAATAAACCAGTTTTGCTGTAAAAAATCTAATGAAAGTCCCAAAATAAATTAATTATAATGTTTATATTATGCTTTAACTGTTACAATGAAATGTTTGCGATGTTCTGAAATCTGAAGGAATGTAAAATGAAGAATTTCCATGAAGTGTTGAATCCAGAAGCGAATTCACAAGTCTGAGATACTGCATGATACAAACTTACAGTACTGTGATAAATATCATTTGGATGCTTTAAAAGAAAGTAAACATGCATGGAGACAGATACTGACCACATGATCAATCACCTTTCATGACTATGGCTGTCTGTTAAGTTACAAAAACGACTGTTACTTTTAGCTCTCATTAAAAACAGTCCATGATTAACCCTACAATGCACTTGGGCAGTGTGTTGAGTTTAATGCAGAGGGTGTAATGGCCTGATTCAAGGCTATCAGGGAGTGTAGGGCAGGCAGTAGAAGAGGTAACAGACCCATCTGGCCAACATGGAGCTGCGGAGCCACATCCCAAGTTCATACAGATCTATCTGGCACAAAGACCAACGCTCAGACAGAGAGATCTGCAGTCGCCTGGTCCGAGACTTTGTTTTACTCCTCTTGTGTCTAAAAGAGGGACACAGAGACACAGAGAAAGATGAGGTGAGATTACACTGGTTAAAGTAAGTTGGCTGTAAATGATTCAGATTGTGTTGGCTCGGGCTTCACGGTATAAGTGAGGACTTTAGACAGACCGCACTAGGTCATGTAATATTAACAGTGTGAGCGAGAGACAGAGAGAGACAGCAGTGTCAAGGCCGTAGTACTGTAAGTGGGATATCCTTGGGGGGAAAACAATGACTCCTCCGCTCTCCTGAATGCATCTCACGTTGTCACAGTGAACAGCTTTGAACTGACAAACAGTAAGTGAAATCGCATTCATTTCCTTACACGTTCCCTTGGGAAAAATTAAAGACGAGGGGAGTGAGAAATAAGAGTAGGGTCATGGTGAAATTTGCTTTTAATTTTTGAGTTTTCAAAGCTTTTTGAGCTGGACAAGTTTGACTTTTCAGACCGTTGCTGCTGTGTCAGACTGGAGATGTCACACTGTGGTATCATTTCCACCCTCTGACAGGAGCACAGCGACAGCACGAACAGAATACAGGCTGAAAACAGAAAGAAGGGACTGATGGGAACCCAGGAGTCAGTCACGAATCGTCACCTGTCCTACTTTGCCTGAAACCTTGCAAAAAAAATGTCAACAGTAACTTGTTGCATGCTGAACACACAGAGTCCAAAGGTTTTTTGTCAGACCTGCCAAATCTAGGAGAATTGAGCTGGAAAAATAGCTCTTACTTATTTCTTACTGGTCACATATATATATTTGATCAAATTGCATTTATTATTTATTTAACATATTAAATATATTAATATATTATTTGATCAAAAATACAGTAAAACTATAGGAGCTTGTTCCACCATGGGAGAAAAACTTATTAAAGCTAATTGCATTTTTTTTAATCTCTCAATTCTGACTTTCCCTTCTTGCAATTCTGAGATATAAACTCACAATTCTGAAATAAAAGGTGAGAACTGAAACAAAGTGAGAATTGTAAATGTAAATTTGTTTATTCGTAAGGAAAATCGTTAATAGCTTGCACAACTGCAAGATATAAATTAATTCTGAGAAAAAAAAGTCTGAATTGTGAGGTCAAAAAGTATAAAAATGTAAGATTTTTTATTCCATAGTGGAAACAAGCTTCCATAAAATATAAAAAAAAAAACGTATAAAGATAATATTTAACAATTTAACCTGCTTTCTATTTTTTATTTAGCTAATATTATGAAATATTATTACAATTTAACCTGTTTTCTATAAAACATAACTACCCGTGATGGCACAGCTAATGTAATAAATTAATAAATTATGCACTGAATTAAAAGTTTGGGTTCGGTAAGTTTTTTAAAAATGTTTTTGAAGC
Source organism: Garra rufa (assembly GCF_049309525.1). Classification (NCBI taxonomy): domain Eukaryota; kingdom Metazoa; phylum Chordata; class Actinopteri; order Cypriniformes; family Cyprinidae; genus Garra; species Garra rufa. The sequence goes on from NC_133381.1 coordinate 13,456,477, forward strand.
AAAAGGCTGCATTTATTTGATCAAAAATACAGTAAAACTTTGTAAGCATTTTTCCAAATCTGAGATATAAACCCAGAAATGCACCATATAAACTCAGAAATGTGAGATATACACTCAAAATTGCATGCAATAAAATCATAATTCGGAGAAAAAAAGAGGTCCGAATCAAAACATAAAAAGTCAGAATTGTGAGATGTAAATTCAGTTCATAACTCACAACTCCAAGATATAAATTTATTCTAATTTAAAAAAAAAAAGTCTTAATTGTGAGGAAAAAGTCAGAAATGTAAGATAAACAATTACCTTATTTTTATTTTTATATTTTTATTTTTTTATGGTGGAAACAAGCTTACATTAAAAAAACCTTCTTAACATAATATTGTGCTGCATTTTTTTGATCAATAAGTAAAACTATGGAAGCATGTTTCCACCATGGGATAAAAACTTTTTTTTTTTTTTTTTTTTTTTGTATTTCTGACTTCTCCCCCTGTAATTCTGAGATAAACTACAACATATAAACCCAGAAATGTGAGATATAAACTCAAAAAATAAAATCACAATTCTGCGAAAAAACAGCAAAACGTGAAAAAGGTCAGAATTGTGAGATGCAAATTCACATTTAAAATTGTATAACTTGCAACTTCAAGATGTAAATTCATTCTGAGAAAAAAAGAAAAGTTTGAATTGTGAGAAAAAGTCAGAAATGTAAGATAAAAAGTCAAAATTACCTTATTTTTTATTCCTTATTGTTTTATTAAACAAGCTTCCATAAAAAAAGTAAAAAAAAAAACAAACAAAACACTTATACAGTAATATTGTGAAATATTACTACAATTTAAGCTGTTTTTATTTTTGTTTCTTGATTCATTTTTACAATTTTAGTTTGGTTTAACAGCTGAATTATTTTATTTTATTGATTGTTGTGCAACAAAAGGCTGTATTTATTTGATCAAAAACACAGTAAAATTGTGGAAACATGTTTTCACCATGGAAAAAAAGCTTAAAAAAGGTAATTTTGGTCTCATATTTGTGACTTCTCCCCTTGTAATTCTGAGATATAATCTAATAAATGCAGCATATACATTTAGAAATGTGAGATATAAACTTTGCAAGAATTGAATTGAAACAAAAAAAGTGGTAAAGTAAAAGTCGACGTAGATTCGCAATCACAAGTTTACAACTTGCAACTGCAAGATATAAAAAGGAAAAGAAAAAGTGTCTAAATCGTGTTATTATTGTTATTATTAAACCTGTTATTATTCATTTATTTTTTTACCATATATTAAAACATAACTTGTTCCAATTTGGCACATTTATTTTATTTTTTTTATTTATTGTGGAAACTGATACATATGCTTTCTTTCTTTTTTCCAAGATTCTATTGTAACATGTCTGTACAGTTACTTTTGATCAATTTGATCCATCCTCCTGAATATAAATATTATTTTCTTTCAAAAAAATATATTACTGACCCCAAACATTTGAACAGTAGTGTAATATATGCATGTGTAATTGATTCAATTATAGCCAAAGCCAATTATTACATGTGGCACTACAGCTAGTTTTGCATCCTGCAGGTGTATATTTAGAGTATTACTTTGTGTATCATGTGAATTATCCATATTGAATATATCAAAATGAGATATAGTAGATGTTGTCACAGCTGAGCAGGAGATGAATTATTAACCCAGCTCAGCGAGAGGTCTTTCAGTCTCTGTCTGTCCCTGCGAGCGGACAGAGAATGACAGAAGCACTGAACCCAGAATGCAACTCCACTCCTCCAACTCCACTCCTCCTCGTTTTTCATTACCCTGATCACCCGATATGTCCGAAACCTGAAAATGACTACCTTCACAGGAAGCGGCATTAATGCACATTTCAAAAACAATATATCATAACATCCTGCATCATCTAGCAAATTTCTGAGAGCCGCATAAATGCATCTTTGCTGCGTTATGATATCTAACAACCCTATGTGGGCGGCTCAGTGGTTGGTAGAAAGAATAAAGATGCAGTCTGATGGAGGGGCTGAAAAAACTTAATGTCAATTATCGAAACCAAAAAACAAAAAACGATTTGCTTGGTTAAGACTAAAGCTCACTTGAAGTTGCTTTCCCATTATGGCAGAATTACTGTAATTACAAAATGGCAACTCAGAGATCAAATATTCTTTCTGGGAAAGTATTTATTTCTAGGGACGCAACCACAATGCCAAAACTCTTAAAATATCAGATTTAGTACATCACAAATAGATTTTTTTAAAAGGTTTTTAAGTGAGTGGTTATTTACTTTAAAAATGGCAGCAAGTGCGCACAAATTCTGAGCTCAATAACTTTCATTAATAAACACTAAACATCTTTGCATCATGTATTTAAAAGATCACGGTAAGAAATGTCATTAAACTTTATTTATATTTATATTTTAAAGGGGACATATCATGTGTTTAAGTGCTATAATTGCGTCCCCGGTGCATCTAACTAGAAGACATGAAAAAGGACAACCCAGTAATACATTTTGGTAAGCCTTTCTCTGCAAGCATGTAAAAAGGGGATCTTATTATAATGTAACCACCCCTTAATCTGCATGTTTCCACCTACAGCAAAGCATGCTAACTATTCTGTCGTTGGCTGCACAGACGAGCACAGAACACTATTTAGAGTCCCAGCCTCAGAGGAGACAAGAGAGCAGTGGATTTATTGATTTATTTACTGTATATTACACTGCTGCCACACAGATTTAATATAAACATGCGATTTCTTACTCAGCGGTTTACCTTCACAAACATAATCAACTGTTTTTGTAACTCATGTGTGTTTTTAACATAAACCTGTGTGTATTTGGCCGTTTAAGCGCAATAAGACATGAAAGAGAACTTAGTTTAGTACTCACATGCTGAGTGACAGCCGCTTTCTGTGCACATGTGCTGCGGATGTGTGCACTCAGAAAACCTTATATCTGTTTAAGTTTAAACTAATGTGGCTTAAAAATGCATGATTTTAGTGCGGTAGACATGATAATCAAAACCATGAGTTTAAGCTGTAAATGCACAGTCCTATTCTGGAAAAGGGGGTGGGGAGCAGCAGCTCATTTGCATTTAAAAAAACATGCACGAAAACAGCGTGTCTCTGCTATTACTCAAAATAGGCATTTTTTTAATTATATAATAAATGATCTGTGGGGTATTTTGAGATGTAACTTTACAGAGGACACCTGAGACTTATATTACACTACATATTGTAAAAAGGGGCATAATAGGTCTCCTTTAAAGAAGTTCACTTCCAGAACAAAAATTTACAAATAATTTACTCACTCACTTGTCATCCAAGATGTTCATGTCTTTCTTTCTTCAGTCGTAAAGAAAACATTTTAGAATTTATCTCCATATAGTGGACCTCTATGGCGCCCACGAGTTTGAACTTCCAAATTGCAGTTTAAATGCAGCTCTAAATGATCCCAGCTGAGGAAGAAGGGTCTTATCTAGCAAAACGATTGGTTATTTTCTAAAAAATATTAACAATTTATATACTTTTTAACCGCAAATGCTTGTCTTGTCTAGCTCTGCGTGTACTCTGTGTATTCCGGTTCATGACAGTTAGGGTATGTTGAAAAACTCCCATTTCATTTTCTCCTCCAACTTCAAAATCGTCCTACATCGCTGCAGATGTACGTGCAAAGAAGATTTTGAAGTTGGAGGAAAATGAAAATGAAAATGAGATGGGAGTTTTTCGACATACCTTGAACAGGAATACACAGATTACACGCAGAGCTAGACACAACGAGCATTTGAGGTTAAAAAGTATATAAATTGTATTATTTTTGGAAAAAAACCTGGTTGTTTTGCCAGATAAGACCCTTCTTCCTCAACTGGGATCGTTTAGAGCCCTTTGAAGCTGCATTTAAACTGCATTTTGGTAGTTCAAACTCGCGGACACCATAGAAGTCATCAAAAAACATAATTTCTCTACGACTGAAGAAATAAAGACATGAACAGCTTGGATGACAAGGGGGTGAGTAAATTATCTATAAATTTTTGCCCTGGAAATGAACTTCTCCTTTAATGGACATGCACTACAGATTTGTTAATCACTCCACAGGCTAATATAGTATTTAGAATTATTAATGAAAGATATTACATAGTGTTACTCAAATACTAATTGAAGGACTCGTGATTAGTCTGATTAATTACTCAGAGCTCTTTAAATGCTGAAGTGCTGAAGTAACTAGCATTTATGGTTCATACTTAAGTAGCTGCTAGCAGCTATGCTTTAATAAAGTTAACCAATTAATTACCTACATAGGCTGTGTGTTACAATGATATTAATTAAAGTTTATGATTATCCCAGTAATTTCACCTTCATAAATGTTGTTATAGACTGTGGCAGACCAGGTTTAAGCAAGTTATACGTTTGTTAGAAAGTGGTTCATCGCATTTTACCCATCACCTCATATGCTGAAATCAACTTTGATTAACAAAGGCTAAGCAAATTTGTAAACGGATGTAACATGTAAAAGAAAAGATGTCTTTTTCTTCTAATTTCCTCCAGACACCATTAAGTATTTCGAAAAGCGCAGGGACACCTCCAGAAGCGTGATCACGTGGATTGCATTAGTCACTTGTAAAGTGAAGCTGAAAATAATACTTAACAGTGTGAGGCTACAGAATGAATGCTAATGTCACTTCGCTTTCATGGGGAGACTAAGAAAAATAACCTAATTTCTTCATGACGTTGCTTCACGGAGTGTCTGTTTCAAAGAAAAGTGAGTGGGCTGTATAGACTACAAAGAAAGAACATAACTCATAATTCTGTTCTTTAAAGAAATAGTTCACTCAAAGATGAAAATTCGGTCATTATTTACTCACCTTCAAGAGTTAGTTCACCCAAATATGAAAATTCTGTCATTAATGACTCACCCTCATGTCATTCCAAACCTATAATATCTTTGTTCATTTTCAGAACACAAATTAAGATATTTTTGATGAAATCCGAGAACTTTCGGACTCTGCATAGACAAGGCCCAGAAAGGTTCTTTGTGCACAATAAGCATTCTCGTAGATTCATAAAATTAATGGTGAATCACTGATTTCACTGTTTTAACGATGTCCTTAGTAGCTTTCTGGGCCTTGAACGTGTAATTGTGTTTATGTCTATTTACGGTCAGAAAGCTTTTGGATTTAATCAAAAATATATTGCTTTGTTTTCCAAAGACAAACAAAAGTCTTACGGGTTTTGAACAACATAAGGGTGATTAATTAATGACAGAATTTGCATTTTTGTGTCAACTATCCCTTTCATATCGATTCAAACAAGTATGCTGTTAGTTTTATCTATTTGACACAAAAGCACTAAGGTCTGAGTCATTTTGTAGACAGTTCAGTCACCAGAGCTCCAAAAACGACAAAAACACCATAAAAGCACCATAAAAGTGGTCTATGTGACTGAAGCACAGTTTTCCAAGCCATTTTAGAGTCCCATTTTCGAATGCTGGATACAGGCACAGGCTAGATGCAAGATTTTCTCTTCAAATCTGTTTTATGAAGTCAGAAGACCTTGAAAATCAAGTTGTTTGAACTATTTTATCCTTTTTGGAGCTTTTTGGTGTTCTTGTTGTATGACAAGTCTTGCGTAACAATTTTTGAAAAATGTCTGCTTTTGTGCTCCACAGATAAAAAAGAAAGCCTTGCAGGTTTGAGGGTGAGTAAATGATGGTAGAATTTTCATTTTTGGATGAACTATTCCTACGGCTTGTACTATAAAAACCTAACTCACCGTAATAGATGATACCGCAAACATTTCAGCTCCCATCAAACTAAATCAGTGTGTGATGGTCCGGTTACTTCTCTAGGTCTGTCTTTTTCTTTCTGCTGTGTCTGTGAGCATGGCAATTGGTAATGGATTTTAGATTCTGCATTCTGCACTTTGCTGCCATTTGGTTTTAATAAAGAGGCGGTGAGGCAGACGACATTGAGTTTCATGTCTGGGTGCTTCTTTCTTTCTGTATCGTGCTGAAATCCTTTACGAGCAGAAGTGAGCGTCTCGGCGCTGACAACTGTCAGGAGCCCTCCTTCAAATCCGAACGATTTTCTCCTCCAATCATCGTGTTCTTCATTAGAATGGTGAGAATAAATCAATATGATCACTGCTCACTGCTGCGGAAAGTACAATATAGTACAATACAGTGGCATTCATTTCAGGGTGAGGGGCTGGTAAGTCATGCGCCTGTGTGTCTGAGTGCATTTAAATGCTTTGTGAGGTCCCACAGAGTCTGCTTAAATGAACAAGAGTTCCTGCTGCGTGTGGGATAGTGTCTGTGGGTTACTAGTGTGAGAGAGATGACACTGTCTTTGAGCACTGAGATGACATCAGGGACTTGTGCTCCAGAGCAGACACACAGAGATGAGCCAATGAGAGCCCACTGAACAGCGAGAATGAGGCGTTTAAGAGCAGACACACTCCTGATGTGTGGGAACCGGTTTGTTTAGATGCTGAAAGTCTAACCTTGTGACTATTCTAGTAATACATAAAATGGTGTTCAAAAGTTTGGGATCTGTAAGATTTTTAATTCTCTTATGCTCATCAAGGCTGTGTTTACTTGATCAAAAATACAGAAAAAACAGTAATATTGTGGAATATTATTCTAGTTTAACATAATGCTTTTTTATATATATATTTATATATATATATTCCTCAGATGCAAAGCAGAATTTTCAGCAGCCGTTACTCCAGTCTTCAGTGTTACGTGATCCTTTAGAAATCATTTTAATATGCTAATTTATTATTAGTGCTGCTTAATAATTGTTTTGAAACCTTTGATTCTTTTTCAGGATTCTTTGATGAATACAAAGTTTAAAAGAGCAGCATTTATTCAAAATATAAATCTTTTCTAACAATATATGTCTTTGGTATCATTTTTTATCAACTGAACACATCCTTGGTGAATAAAAAATAAAAATAAAAATGACCACAAACTTTTAAATTGTAGTTTATATTGTTACCAAAGATTTCTTTTTATCTTTTTTTTTTTTTTACTTTTTATTTATGTTATTTATCACAGGTTCCAACAAATATTAAGCAGCACAACTGTTTTCAACATTGATAATAAATCAGTATATTAGAATGATTTCTGTATGTGACACTAAAGACTGGAGTAATGATGCTGAAAATTCAGCTTTGCATCACAGAAATAAATCACATTTTGCAGTATATTCACACAGAAATGATACATTACATTTAAATAATAAAAAGCATAAGAATATTCCTTAAAAAACATTAAAGATCGTACTAATCCCAAACTTTTGAACGGTCAAAAGTTTACACCCCCCTTTCAGAATCTGCAAAATGTGAATTATTTTACCGAAATAAGAGGGATCATACAAAATGCATGTTATTGTTTATTTAGTACTGACCTGACTATCACAGAAGGTTCAAACACTCACTGATGCTCCAGAGGGAAAAACCATGCATTAAGAGCCAAGGGGTGAAAACCTTTGAAAAGAATGAAAAATTTTCTTATTTTGCCTAAATATCATATTTTTTCATTTAGTAATGCCCTTCAGAGGCTACATAAGAAAGTTACGTTTCCCAGAAGACAAAATAAGTTAAATTTACCCTGATATTCAAATTCAAAAAGTTTTCACCCCCGGCTCTTAATGGGTGGTTTTCCTTCTGGAGCATCAGTGAGTGTTTGAACCTTCTGTAATAGTTGCAAATGAGTCCTTCAGCTGTCCTCAGTGTGAAAAGATGGATCTTAATATCATACAGTAATTGTTGGAAAGGGTTCAAATACACAAAAATGCTGAAAATCAAAAAATTGTGGGACCCAAAGATGTTTTCTGAAGAACAGCAAGCAGTTTAACTGTTCAGGACAAACAAGGGACTCATGAACAAAAAAAACAAAAAACAGCTGTGGATCATTCAGGTAACAACACAGTATCAAGAATCAAGGGGATGTAAACTTTTGAATGGGGTCATTTTTTATTTTTTTTAATCAATAATTTTATTATTTTCTCTTGTGGACTAATATGTAAACATCTTTTATGTTAAATATCTTATTCAGGTCAGTACTAAATAAACAATAACATGCATTTTGTATGATCCCTCTTATTTTGGTAAAATAATTAACATTTTGCAGATTCTGATACAGTATAAACAAACTTGTGGACCACAAACAAGACATCAAAATGCACCATTTTTACCTGGCAATGGCACGCGTACAGCAGCGGGACATATTGATGAAGGAGCTGGAGCTGGCTCTAGTCTGCAGGATAGTCTCGATGCCTCTCAGCAGGTCGTTGGTTTTCAGAAGCAGCAGCATCTGTCGGGGAACCCTGTTCAGCAGCTCACTGATCTGAGGGAGGTATAGCGCCGCATTCGTTCGGATCTCCACATCCTGAGAGGTTCAGTAAAACAAAACAGTGCTGTTAAAAGATAACACTATATTATGAGTATATTAATATGATTATACTCAACAGAATGACCAGTATATTCTTCAAAAATGGGTCTTTTGTGTTCCACAGATAAAAAAAGTAATTCATATTGGTTTATAATGACATTTAAATAAATAATGAGAGAAATTTAATTTCAGGCCTACTCTTTTGAGTAGACTACATAAGAGATGATCTCTAGCCTTGTCTTTCTAAAGGCACACCCACCTAAATAAGTTATTAAAATCTTCAGTATTAGGGGGCAGAGTGCAGAGAAGAGTGTGTGTGTGTGTGTGTGTGTGTGTGTGTGTGTGTGTATGAGAGAGAGAGAGAGAGAGAGAGAGAGAGCAGGGTGCAGGGAAATGGAGTAGCTTATTTCACAGACAACTGAGAAACTAAGTGCTTGAAACTGCGACTGTGAAGATTAGCTATTTCGGCTGTGTCACTTCAGCAACATCAGCCCCCCGAGTTGATACTCCCGGCAAATTTTTATTAGTAATCAGGCATGAAGACCTCCTTTTCTCCCCCTGCCTCACTGGAAAAAATAAGATCCCACAAGATGTCAACAGTAGCCACATTTAAGTCCAGGCTGTAAGCAGATCTTTATACCTGTGCATCTGACTAAGCAGTATGCTGTACCTCATTTTACTTACGCGGCATTATTTCATATTTTATTACATTATTGTATTTATTAATTCTTAATTATTTTACGTTTACTATTTATATATTTTTTTAAACTTATTTTATGCCCTTATTCAACTTTAAGTTTGACTGGAAATGCAGCATTTTACAACAAGAACAAGAACGATATAGTAAGCAGTTCATAATCGTATTAATTCCTAACTATGTATAAGCATTTCAGTATTTTTTTCGCATTAAGCATCTCAGACTAAAATTTAATTCAAAAATGTTTTAGCAAGATTTCTTTTTCAAACAGCTGCTGATTTTTAATGTCCTAATAATGCAGCACAACTGTTTTAACACTGATAATAAAAAAAAAATGTTTCTTGAGCAGCAAATCAGCATATTTGACTGATTTCTAAACATACATGTGACACTGGAGTAACAGCTGCTAAAAATTCAGCTCTGCCCATTACAGAAATAAATATTTCACAAGACATTATAAATGGTTATTTTAAATTGTAATAATATTTGTTGTTTTTACTGTATTTTTGGTTACATAAATGCCACCCTATTGAGAATAATAAAAAACATTTTTTTTTAAATTATCAACCAAATTTAGTATACAGTACAATACCAGTCAAAAGGTTTTGAACAGTCTGCTCACCAAGCCTGCATTTATTTGATTCAAAGTACAGTGAAAACAGTACAATTTTGAAATATTTTTACTATTTAAAATAACTTTCTATTTGAATATATTTTAAAATGTAATTTAATCCTGTGAATTTTTAGCATCATTACTCCAGTCACATGATCCTTTAGAAATCATTCTAATATTCTGATTTGCTGCTCCAAAAATATTTATTAATATTATTATTGTGTTGAAAACAGCAGTAGAATATTTTTTAGGTTTCTTTGATAAATAGAAGGTTTATAAGAACTGAAATCTTTTGTAGCATTATAAATATCTTTATCATCACTTTTGATCAATTTAAAGCATCCTCGCTAAATAAAAGTATTAATTTCTATAATTAAACAATTAATTATAGAAATAAATATGATACTGACTCCAAGCTTTTGAATGGTATAGTGTATAATTTTACAAAACCTTTTTATTTTAGATAAATGCTGATCTTTGGGTCTTTCTATTCATTAAAGAATCTTAAAAAAATGTGCTCAACTGTTTAAATATTTATATATAATATTTAGCTTTGATCAGAGGAATAAATTAAATTTTAAAATATATTCAAATAGAAAACAGTTGTTTTAAATAGTTAAAATATTTTCAAGACTTCTTTAAAAACATTAAAAATCTTTTGACTGGTAGTGTATATAGTAAATGTTAAAAACTATGCTACACAAAAATGAGGGAAAATGAACAATAATGAACAACTAAATATAGACACTGACAGTACAAACAAAACACACTTGCTTTAATGAAAATCTGTGGACTCTAGTTCAGCTGAGGTTTGACAACAGCAGCAATTTGCATTAACAGCTATTAATTCCACTGACCAGCAGACCAAGTGATTAAAATCACAGTTCACAATTAACAATCACAAACCTCGATTAAGGCAATTAAACTTCATTTAGTCCCTGCCAAAGCATAAGCCTACAGTACCACAAAGTTACAACGTTGTCACAAAGCACAAAGAGCTTTATAACTGCGAGTACTAATTTAGATTTACCCAGAACCCAAAATGTGCTTCATTCAAGGACCACTGATATAAATTCTAATAGCACATGTTTAAAAATCAAAACTGATACTATATTATACGAATCAGTAGCCTAGTGGTTAAAGATCTGGACTAGTAACTAAAAGGCTGCATGTTGAAAGCCGACAAGAAGCTGGGGTTGTTCCAGATAATGTTCTTTTGAAACATGTTTAAACTCTCTATAAAGCAAAATGATAGGGTTACACTACATATGGGCTGTGACGGCACTGAAGTATTTTCTGCTCTCGGCTGTGCTGGGCTGTGGTGTGAAGAGCAGGCGAGGTGAATGTGACAGTAGGTGGGTTCGGCTGAACATTTCAGACATCCCGTGTCCTGTCCTGAAATAACCCAACAATAACCCAAAAGAATCATGAGGACAGAAGGGACCAACTACCCGAGTGCAAAACTCTCAATGAAATCTTCCTATACACACACATTAGATCATACTACCAAAATATAATAATAATGTATTGTGTTATGGTCCAATTGTTCATGCAAGCAGACCCTGATGGTATCACATGGGCATTTGTCCCACAGTTGGCATCGACCTGGTTGTGTCTGGCTCGATTTTACCCCAGGGCTAATTTATCCTGAGAGGGCTGGGAGCCAAGAGACATGTCTGGGGCCTGCAGAGACCCATGAAGACCCCCAGCAGCCCAGGGCCCACAACAAGCTGCTGCAACAGCCAGGACAGGTGTAGAGCTGCCTCAATGCCAAACACATGTCTCTGGAATAAAGGAGGCAGTGGCCATACAATATGTACCAGCAAGATGAGAAAACAGGCTCAGAGGAACAGAATGATCAAGAGAAAATAAAGGATAGATAATGCATAAAATCCACCCAGAAGAAACCGTCATCCTAAACCATGAGCGCATGAACACATGACCACCCACATTTATATATCAGAGCCTATTAGAAATTGGAAATAATATGGAATTTAACAATTTAAAGACAATATAATGAAAAACCAATAATTGACCTTAAATATTGGCTATATTAGATAACAATACTATATTTTTTTAAATAAAATACTTATATAAAAACTTCCCTCACAAGCCTTATAAGCAATATAACTAAACTGTATGCACTGTAGTTTTGATTCACTTGAAAGAACCGATTCATGAGAGTCACTTGTTTGCAAATTGGACTAAACTGGCCTCACTGTATGATTTTGATTCACTAAAATGAACCGAATCATAAGAGTCACTTGTTTGGAAATTAGACTACACTGGTTGCACTGTATGGTTTTAATTCACAAAAAGGAAACCGATTCATAAGAGTCACTTGTTTAGGAATTAGACTACACTGGTTACACTGTATGATTTTGATTCGCTAAAAGAAACTGATTCATAAGAGTCACTTGTTTAGGAATTTGACTACACTGATCGCACTGTATGTTTTTGATTCACTAAAAAGAACTGATTCATGAGAGTCACTTTTTTTGGTAATTGGAATACACTGATTGCACTGTATATTTATGATTCACTAAAATAAACCAATTCATAAAAGTCACTTGTCTTGGATATTGGACTAAACTGGTCGCACTGTATATTTTTGATTCACTAAAATGAACTGATTCATAAGTGTCACTTGTTTGGGAATTGGAATACACTTGATGCCCTGTATGTTTTTGATTCACTAAAAAGAACTGATTCATAAGAGTCACTTGTTTTGGAAATTGAACTAAACTGGTCTAATTTTATGGTTTTGATTCACTAAAATGAACCGATTCATTCCGAATCACTTGTTTGGGAATTGGAATACACTTGATGCCCTTTATGTTTTTGATTCACTAAAAAGAACTGATTCATAAGAGTCACTTGTTTTGGAAATTGAACTAAACTGGTCTAATTTTATGGTTTTGATTCACTAAAATGAACCGATTCATTCCGAGTCACATGTTTGGGAATTGGAATACACTTGATGTCGTGTATGTTTTTGATTCACTAAAATGAACCGATTCATTCCGAGTCACTTGTTTGGGAATTGGAATACACTTGATGCCCTGTATGTTTTTGATTCACTAAAATGAACCGATTCATTCCGAGTCACTTGTTTGGGAATTGGAATACACTTGATGTCGTGTATGTTTTTGATTCACTAAAATGAACCGATTCGTTCCGAGTCACTTGTTTGGGAATTGGAATACACTTGATGTCGTGTATGTTTTTGATTCACTAAAATGAACCGATTCATTCCGAGTCACTTGTTTGGGAATTGGAATACACTTGATGCCCTGTATGTTTTTGATTCACTAAAATGTACTGATTCATAAGAGTAACTTGTTTTGGAAATTGAACTAAACTGGCCTAATTGTATGGTTTTGATTCACTAAAATGAACCTAATCATAAGAGTCACTTGTTTGAGAATTGGAACACGCTGGATGCCCTGTATGTTTTTGATTGGCTAAAAAGAACTATAGTTTCTTAAAGTCATTCATTTAATAATCATTTGGACCACACTAGCTGCACTTTATGGTTTTGATTCACTAAAAAGAACAGTCTCAAAAGAGTCTACAGCCTACGAGAGTCTGACTACACTAGGCAACGCTTGGTTTATGGTGTAGATTCAGTTCCAGTATTTTTTTTAGTGCTCGGTTCTCGGTTTTGGTATGCAGTATTCAGGTATAGATGCTGGTCTGATAAACAACACTGACAAAAAAAAACTGGAACACAGAATGTAAGCCAACCACAACAGAAGCTGTTTATATACAGAAGAACATTACACAGATAATATTAACTAGTCATGCAAATGTAGATTCAGACTGCTTTGGGCATAAACTAACTTATTAAATAGATTTCAAGGAAAAACTGCTATGAAAGAGTATAATGTAACCTTTTTCAGAAAATAACAAGCACTTTTATATGAAGTCACAAGCCTCAATCTTTGGATTAAGTTCAGATGGAAGCCTGACGTAAAGGTTAAATCCTTTCTAGAAAATCAAAATGAGTGACAAAGCGCAAACTGTGCAACGATAGTCTAGATACACAGCCATTAGTCAGAACATCTGACAGGATTTTCATCACACATTGGCAATCACCTAAAGTAAGCAGCAAAGCAGGTCAGGGTGTCAAAATCCCAAACATGTTCTGTTATAAAAGGAAAGTCAACGCAAAGACAATTTCCCAAAAGAGAGCTCCCAGAAATTACTTTGGTTCCTTGGCAGGATAAAAAGTCTGGTCATCCAAGTACACTCCAGCAGTAACAGTATTTTAATAACTGATTGCTGTGCTATGACTTGAGCTTGAAAAACATGTGCAAGCTCCATTTTCCTGTCCATTTATCTGCTAATCCTTAAATCTCAATCTCTAAAATTTCGTCGGAGGAGGGGGGGATTAGGTGCTAAATTAAGTGGATTTAAGTTTGCTATCGCTTGGGTGGGATTTACAGGCGCCGGCAGCAGCAGCAGCGAGCAGAAGTGAGGGGTTCGGATTAAAATAGGACACTGAACACTTGGTCTATGACCTCAAGCTACTGCTCCAACATCCAACCCATATGCCCCCACATCTCTTTGCATATATATCCCACCACTTGCGGCAACAATAAGACAGTGACACATGCGCTCCATCCATGTGCACACGTTCTCTTTAAGGAAAGACTAACTTGACAGGCTTGCTGCCTTGTTTCCTGTGGTGCAGCATTGCTGGTTATAGTCCAAGATTGACTATGGGCCTGTTCCAATGTTCCCCATCTCTGGAGTCTGTCCGGATTAAAAGCCCACTACGAGATTGCCATCCCTCATTTTTTGGAAGAATGTAAAGCCCAGACCCTAGAGATTTCGATGAACTGCACAGTATTTTTGTATTATATACAGTTGAAGTCAAAAGTTTACATACACCTTGCAGAATCTGCAAAATGTTAATTACTTTACCAAAATACTCTACTGTGTTGTTACCTGAATGATCCACAGCTGTTTTTTTTTTTTTTTTTTTTCTGTGATTTTTGTGTTCACGAGTTCCTTGTTAAATTGCCTGCTGTTCTTCAGAAAAATCCTTCAGGTCCCACAAATTATTTTGTTTTCCAGCATTTTTGTGTATTTGAACCCTTTCCAACAATGACTGTATGATTTTGAGATCCATCTTTTCACACTGAGGACAAATAAGGGACTCATATGCAACTATTACAGAAGGTTCAAATGCTCACTGATGCTTCAGAACGAAAAAAATATGCATTAAGAGACAGGGGTATAAACTTTTGAACGGATTGAGTATGTGTACATTTTTCTTATTTTGCCTAAATATTATATTTTTTTCATTTAGTACTGCACTTCAGACGCTACAGAAGATGTTATATGTTTCCCAGAAGACAAAATAAGTTCAATTTACCCTGAACTTCAAATTCCAAAAGTTTTCACCCCCGGCTCTTAATGCATTGTTTTTTCTTCTGAAGCATCAGTGAGCATTTGAACCTTCTGTAATAGTTGCATATGAGTCCCTCAGTTGTCCTCAGTGTGAAAAGATGGATCTCAACATCAACATCACTAAACCATCACTAAAAAAAAAAAACAGCTGTGGATCATTCAGGTAACAACACTGTGTTAAGAATTGTGTGTATGTAAACTTTTGAACTATATGTAAACATCTTTTATGTGAAATATCGTATTCAGGTCAGTACTAAATAAAAAATAAAATGCATTTTGTGATGATCCCTCTTATTTTGGTAAAATAATGAACATTTTGCAGATTCTGCAAGATGCATGTAAACTTTTGACTTTTGATAGAGGGTAATCTTCAGGTCTTTCAGCCTGAGTTTTTTTTTTTTTTTTTTACTTTATTAGTTTGATTTACTTGAAGAGTAACTCTGTGTCATGTTGCACATTTGTATTGCGCCTGATGACTCATTCTGCCTTTCAGGAGCCAGGCCTCATCTCTCTGCTTTTGCCTCCTGCTTTTGAAGTTAGTCGGCACTTCAAAGTTCAACTACAAGGCATCTCTCCACTTTAAAGACGAGGGGTAATCATGAGGTAAGTCACCCCGCTGCTCCGTTCACGCGCCATTGTCCCCTGATGACTCTTGGGTGGAAACGGTGCGCTGCATAAAAGGGTCAATCGCTCTGTGTGGACGTGAATCGGACAAAATCAGAGACAGACCAACTGTGTCGTGCTACCAGCTCAGACAGCTGGAGAGAGAGAGACAGTCCTGATTAGCCATGCCTCACTCTATCTCTGCCTGCTTGGTAAAAGCAGAAGTTGAGAATATGGTCATGTCCTAGCGGCCCTGCCTCTGGGGATCTTGGTGAGCAACCAGAGAAGGCCCGGGACTGCACATAACTAACCGGCCAACGGAGTCGCTACCCATCAAATCAGTCAGCATTCAAGAGCATTGAGACTGATAGTCAGTCTCTCAGTCGAATACTTAATGAAGAAAAATTCACAGCTTGCCCTAGGAGAAAAATAAGGAGGAGGACGTTAAAATAACAACGCGACGGTCCTTCTGCATATTTACGAGTGCTTCAAATACACATTCCATTTCATCCCCGTGAGGAGTCAAAATCACTACATAAAAGGATTAACCGCTTAGTGCTCTCAGCTCTGCAGCTTTCTGTATCAAGGCACTGAGGAAATGGGTCAATCTGATCAAGCGAACAGAGGTCCATAGGGAGATTTGGAGAAATGTTAGGGAAGCCACCGTCTGATCTGAGTAAAGACCTATATGTGGCACAAATACGCAAGAAACATGCACAAAAAGATTTTAAACAATGCATACAGAAGTCAAAAGTTTACATATACCTTGCAGAATCTACAAAATGTTAATTGGTTTACCAAAATAAGAGGGATCATACAAAATGCATGTTATTTTTTATTTAGTACTGACCTGAATAAGATATTTCACATAAAAGATGTTCACATATAGTCCACAAGAGAAAATAATAGTTGAATTTATAAAAATGACCCTGTTCAAAAGTTTACATACACTTGATTCTTAATACTGTGTTGTTACCTTTTTTTGTTGTTGTTTTTTTTTTTTAAGTGATAGTTGTTCATGAGTCCCTTGTTTGATTTGAACAGTTAAAACTGCCCGCTTTTCTTCCGAAAAATCCTTCAGGTCCCTCAAATTAGTTTTTTTTAGCCTTTTTGTGTTATTTGTACCCTTTCAAACAATCACTGTATGATTTTAAGATCTATCTTTTCACACTGAGTTCTTCTCAATCTTCTATTACAAAAGGTTCAAATGCTCACTGATGCTTCAGAAGGAAACATGATGCATTAAGAGCCAGGGGTGTAAACTTTTGAACAAAAGTTTGTACATATTTCTTATTTTGCCTAAATATATTTTTGTCATTTAGTACGGCCCTTCAGAAGCTAATGAAGGTACTTACATGTTTCCCAGAAAACAAAATAAGTTAAATTTACCCTGCTCTAAAAATTCAGTTTTCACCCCCTGGCTCTTAATGCATTGGGAACTAATACACAATAATGCTAAAAAAATAATTAGTTGGACCTGAAGGATTTTTCTGAAGGACAGCGGGCAGTTTAACTGTTCAGGACAAACAAGTGACTCAAACCAAAAAAAAAACAAAAAAACAACAACAACAAAAAAACAGCTGTGGATCATTCAGGTAACAACACATTATTAAGAATCAAGTGTATGTAAACTTTTGAACGGGGTCATTTTTATAAATTCAACTATTATTTTCTCTTGTGGACTTGTATGTAAATGTTTTTGATGTGAAATATCTTTTTCAGGTCAGTACCAAATAAATAATAACATGCATTTTGTACGATCCCTCTTATTTTGGTAACATATTTCACATTTTACAGATTCTGCAAGGTGTATGTAAACTTTTGACCTCAACTGTATATTACATAAAGATGTAAATTTTTGTTAAATGAGAATTTTTAAAAGCAAAATGCAAAACTACATAAAAACTGGGCTACTAAGTTGAATAAACATATACTAAAACAACTGGATAATGCAGAAACAACATATTTCTAATTACCTCAAAGCAGTAATTGTGTCTGAAAGCTTTCCAGGATTGAAAAAATATGAAAAACCTTGAAAGCTGAAAGAGAGACGAGGTGGAGGTACTTTTCTATTTTGGAAAAATGGCTCAGAGGTACAATATATAGCAAGCTGACTTAGCAAATGTGACACTGGTTTCTTGTGGCCAAATGCTGATAAGTGCAAACAGACACTGTTCACTTTTTGAAAAAGAATTTCAAAACAAAAGCTAACTTGAGGCTAAACCAGCAAACCTTGAAGTGAATTTGTTCCACATTAAGACAATATGCCTGAGACCTTTCAAGCATTAATACCAAGAAAAGCACTATAGAAAAATGTCTGGGTTATGATTCGATTTTACTGTGACCATCCGACTGCACAGGTGCAAGAAGAAACATCTACTGTAAACGAAATTAAAATGTCACGTCTTTACTCATCCACTGAGAACATACGCAATCTCTGTGCTGTTTTTATGCATGTTTACGAGAGCTGTGGTTGTTAATAACGTCAGCCCGGTTAGTAGTCAAGATTTATGAGACTGCGTACGTGATGGGAGGTTGGGACAGTAACTATTAAATTCTTTGCACATCAGAAATTGATTTAACTGCTTAATGCAAGCTCACTGGACGGCGGACTATTTAGAGCTCAGCTTTCTGACAGTAAGCCACACCAGGACAACCCAACTTTCTACATCTGTCCGCCAAATAAAAAGGCCAGAGCCACTCAGAGGAGAGCTTAAGCTCTTTCTTTTAGCTGAGTGTGTGCCCCTGTCACAAAGCCTGAGGCTCAACATTAGGTACTGAAGGGTACTTCAGAAATACAGGCCCAGACTGAAACAAGCAAACTCAGGTTTTTTTTGTTTGTTCGTTTTTGAAAAAAACAGGTGAGACTGACAGGTGTGAAGTCATGTAGGGATAGACTTTCAAAACTCACTCTTCTGTTAACATACTGAATCTCTGAATCCACTCTCCTCTGATGGACAGACAAAAAACAGCTGACCACAGGAGAACTGGACATGATAGCATATAGGTTTATATAGCAGACAGGTCGAACAGTCTCTCCCTCAACTATACGCTGCTGCAGGGCAGACATTATGAGACATGGGGCTGATCAGCGAGGGCAGCGCTATGAACAATCGAAAAAAGCTCTCCCCTGGGATAAACACAAAGGCAGTTACACAGGAGGGAGGCTATTTGTCCTGCCACCACAATCCATTATTCACATATTGGCCTTTAAGGGCTCTACGCAAACTGAGTAGGCTTAGCAGGGGGTAAGAGGCCACGTTTATTAAAAGAAGCTTAACTTAACTAACTACTACTATTACAAAAAATGACATATTTATTATTTTGCTGGGTATTAAATATGTAGTAGAAAAATCCATGAAAGATTCATGTTCATTTTAAAAAATCCACATTGTTTTATAAATATTTTAGACTATGGGGGTGGCATTATTTCGATTACGTCAAATGGTTGCACTACTGTGAGCTACTGGTGCAACCTGTTGCTATTTTTACCGCAACACAACTCTGAAAATAAAATACTGATACGATGCCACATTGTGGCTTTGGCCTGTAATTTTCAGTTGAAGGGCAACAAGAGAAGTGATGCAAGTCTTCACTGCTTTCCTAGTGATAAGAAGAAGAGAAAAGAATGGGAAGATGCCTGTGGACGAATACATTTTTTTTAAAGACCTGCGTCTTTGTTCTCTCCACTTCAGCCCTGATGCCTTTTGAGGCTTTTAGTAGAGCACAGCTACTGAATAAGTTTATAAACAGCAGAGAAAAGAAACACTAGATGCCATCGTGGCAGGATGAAAACAAGATGTCAAAAACTAGGTTTAGCCCCTAAAATATGTATAAAACGATGTGGATTTTTCAAATAACGTAAATCTTTCATGGGTCAGTCATCATTTATGTTAAATTAAGCCATGCAAGTCTTAATACCCATGAATCCCTTTAATATTTGTTTCTATACAAGCATATAAGCATATACAGTGGCATGCGAAAGTTTGGGAACCCCTTGCAGAATCTGTGAAAATGTGAATAATTTTAACAAAATAAGAGAGATCCTGAGTAAGATGTTTACATATAGTCCATAAGACAAAAAAAATAGCTGAAATTATTAAAAATAACACAATGCATTAAGAGCCGGGAGGTGAAAACTTTTGAACAGAACAGAAAGTTTTTTCTTATTTTGTTAAAATATACTTTTTTTTCCATTTAGTACTGCCCTTCGGAAGCAACAGAAGATACTTGAATATTTCCCGGAAGACAAATAAGTACAATTTTACCAAATTCAAAATGTTTTCACCCCCCAGCTCTTAATGCATCGAGTTTCCTTCTGAAGCATTAGTGAATGTTTGAACCTTTTTCAATAGTTGTGTTTGAGTCCTTCAGTGTGAAAAGATGGATCTCAAAATCATACAGTCACTACTTAAAAGGGTTAAAATATGGAAAAAAATGCTGAAAAACTGAAGAATCTACAGGAACTGGAGGATTTTTCTAAATAACAGTGCTCAGTTTAACTGTTTAGGAACAAGACTATATGTAAACATCTTTTATGTAAAATATCTTACTCAGGACAGTATTAAATAAAAATAACATGCATTTTGTACGATCTCTCTAATTTTGTTAAAATTATTCACGTTACAGATTCAGCAAGAGGTTCTCAAACTTTTGCATGCCACTGTATATTCCATCCAAAAGGCTATGGCTTCAGTCACACATTAAAACCTTAAAAAAGACTTCTGGGAAACAGCATAGTTTCAGATTTTAAGAAAATGGTGCTTTTCTCTCTGCCGCAAAAACTGAAATACACAGCCAGACAAAACAATCCATTTAAAGATGGAGAAAGAATGTCAGAAAAGACAAAGACTTTAGCACATACTGAACAATGCAGTGCTCTAAGAAACTTGCATTTAGGCAGTCATATCATTTCTGAGAAGTTTACAGGGCAAAGCTATTATGTTCAATTCCATGTTCTCAGCAACATCTGAGAGGGTCAGCTTTGTCAGACACATTTTCCATCACACAGAACTCATCGCTCATTCTACAAAATGACTGCCACACAAAAAAATAACCAAATAAATAGAACAAAATTTTCATTTTGGATATTAGGAAAGAGATAATCATGTTAATTATTCTTATTATTAAAATAAATATATTATAATTATAATGAAAATTTTGAAATATGTACAGACAGAAGTAACAGAGACAAGCAGTGTAATGCTAGGCAGACACTGCTCATTTTTTTGCACTCACATTTACTGCCCTGGATGCCCTCTGGGTCTTTGTTTTCACTTAGCATTCTCTGGTTCAAAGCTCAGTAGTTACTTTTCCATTTTAGCATAAACCCAATTTCAGATAACGGACCCAAAGCCAACAAAAACTTTGATTAGGACTGAGGAGAAACCTCTGGGGACGGAGGTGTTTGCAGAGGAGGCCTCGCTTCATCCGCCGGAGGAGATCGATCCAAAGGAGATTTTCTTTGTTTCACCTCACTAAGTAAAACCCTAGGTCATCCCGACCGCATTCACGCGATAAACTTCATGTTTACGTACAGACAAATGCTTCTCTAATCACAAAGCGTCTATATAAAAAGCCCTTCCACTTGTATTTTGGATGGTATTTTGGATGGTATTGATCGTCTAGTCTTAAAAGATCTTGATGCTTAGGTGGGTATCGTAACTGAGTTCCACTGGATCTACCTCGGCTTTAACCTCTTTTTTTTTGTTGTTAACTCCTTCACTCCCAGCTATTTTGTGAGCTTTTACTCTTCCTCTCACTTCCTATGACTCTTTTCTGCCCATATCTATGATCTACAGGCAGGCTATGTCTCTAGCTCTCACTTCCTGCCAGTCTTTGCCATCTCTTCGCCCCTCCTCGTCGTCTTCCTGCAGAAATGATTGCAGCTCTCAATTCATCCACAAAGCGAGCATTTCAGCAGCACAATGAATGTAAATTGCATTCATTTCAATTTCAGCACTAATGTTCTTGATGTTTGTTCCAGTTTCACGGCAAAACAAACAAAATGGAATACAGTTCCGTTCGGTGGATCGCAAGATTAGGATTTAGAGCATATTTTGTAGCCAAGTCGTTCTGCCATCCCTGAGAGAAACTCTAGTTCATTTGGCTGCGGTCCCAAATATGATTATGTTCTGTCTAATCAGGCATGTAATTAGACCGCAACAAGTAAAAAAATATGGAAAGAATGACATTCAAAAATGCATCCCAGTGTCATATATAAACACGATCCCAGTATTTTTAGGTAATTGCATCTAACATATAGTTTTAGCATGTGGTGTCAAAGACATGGTCTAGTTGAATCCAATCCAGCCTGCGGGATTTGCAATGGAGGGAAAAAAAAAGGTAGAAGCTAAATATTGTTATGCTATTTACTGTATAATTTTTTTTTATTTTAAGCTGTGACAGATATTGTTGCATGTTACACATTAGTCACAGCATATTTCTATATGTTTGTATAGACACTGATGACTAAAATATCAATATATTATGGAATCCCATTTGCACCACTAAATAAAAATTAAAAAAGGTAATTGTGACTTTTTATTGTTTACTTTTTTCAAATTGCATGATACAAACTTGCAATTCTACTTTTGTTCTCAGAACTGTGAGATATAAACTCGCAACTGCGAGTTATAAAGTCAGAATTGTGAGATAGAAACTCACAATTAGCTTTTTTTTTAGAATGGCGTGATGTAAAGTTGAAATAAAGTCATCATTTTGTGATATAAACTCACAATTGTGAGTTATAATATCAGAATTTTGAAATAGAAACTGCCAAATCAGACTTTTTTTCTCAAAATTACGTCATATAAACTCGCAATTGCGCGTTATAAAGTCAGAATTTCGAGACAAACTCGCACTTCTGAAAAATAGTTGTAATTCTAAGAAATAAAGTCAGAATTGTATAATATAAACTCACATTTGCAAAGTCAGAATTGTGAAATGTAAACTCAATTTATGTTCAATTTATATGAGTTATTAAGTCAGAATTGTGTTTTCTAACAATATACACTATGGTTCAAAAATTTGAGGTTTGATGAAATTTTTATTCTTTCTTTTTTTTAAAGAATTTTATACTTTCATTTAGCAAGGATGTGTTAAATTAATAGTGTTAAGTTAATTAATGATAGCATGGATTTACATTGTTAGAAAATATTTATATGAATTTGAATAAATGAATTTGAATAAATGCAATTCTATTTTAATTATTTATCAAAGAAAATCCTAAAAAAAAGAATCCCAGATTCCAAAAAGAGTTTTTTTTTTTCTGTATTTTTGATCAAATAAATGCAGCCTTGATGAGTAAAAGAAACTTCTTTAAAAATATTATAAGTCTACTGATCCCAAACTTTTGAGCTATATATATATATATAACATATGTGACCCTGGACCACAAAACCAGTCATAAGGGTACATTTTTGGAAATTGAGATTTGTGCATCATCTGAAAGCTGAATAAATAAGTTTTCCATCAATGTATGGTTTGTTAGGATAGAACAACATTTGGCTGATAATCAACTAGAAAATCTGGAATCTAAGGGTGCAAAAAATTCAGAATGTTGAGAAAATTGCCTTTAAAGTTCAAATGAAGTTCTTCGCAATGCATATTAATAATCAAAAATTAGGTTTTACATTTTTGCACAAAATCTTTATGGAACACGATCTTTAATATCCTAATGATTTTTGGCATAAAAGAAAAATCTATAATTTTGACCCATACAAAGTATTTTTGTCTATTACTACAAATATACCTGTGATATTTATGACTGGTTTTGGGGTCCAGGGTCACACACACACACACACACACACACACACACACATATATATATATATATACATATATATATATATATAACAAGGACCTACAGACAGTCAACTAAAGACGGTGAATGGATAACAGCATATTGTACAACATTCTGAAATAAAAAATGTCTGTAGTTGTACAGAGGGCTAATAGGGCTATGGTTTCTGTGGGCAGTGGCAGTCCTGGGTAGCAGGTAATTGCTGAGGCAGGCCTATGAGAGGCTCATGGAGAGAAAGAGAGAGAGAGAGAGAGAGAGAGAGAGAGAGAGAGAGAGAGAGAGAGAGAGAAGCCTTTTATCTGTGGAGGTCTGGCAGACGCAGAGCGCGTGTTCTCTAATGAGGGGGCAGGCCCATATTGACCAGCACTCCACTTCACTCGCAACACTAATGGTGTGTGTTTATCAAAATGTTTGAGTGGTTTTGCCTTTACTGCACTTCAAATACAGAAACCTGTAGTTCCAGTTGAGTTTTTGTGTGCGTGTTTCTTTTCATGCTGACTGTCGGAATGAATGTCGCTGTCGAGAGGGAAACAACAAAGCTGAACAACAGAAGTGCTGTTTTTTGATATTGATATAGTAGTGTGGTTATATACACAAAAGTCTGGACATACTTGAGTGAATTTAGATTTCTCATGATCTTAAAAACCTTTAGATCTGAAGACGTATGATATAAGCTTGTTGAAAAATATAAATTGTGTCTATGTATGCCTTTATTTACAAAATTAAACAAGTTTTTAGTGAAATATAACTGCATGTATGCATCAAAGCAATGAATTTGATTAACTGACAACAAGCTGGATTCTTAGGCAAAAATATTCCTAGGGCATTCATATTATTTCAGCATTTAATGACCATGTGTAAAGCTGAATGCTGATTGGAGATTTAATGCAATTGCATCTCTATTCAGTGTTAGAATGACAGATAGGAGCTTCTCTGATGCTACCGCTGGTTTCTGTAGAGACGACTGCATTAATATTGATAGTCCTGTATAAAGGAGGCTGGCTGTGAATAGGAAACGCACCGCACTGGACACAAAGTGTTTAGATACTGAGAGCCCTTCAGACGGTCAGGAGGGCACCTGTGATCTAAATCACACAATGAGAGCTCAAAGCACTGTTACTTAAACAAACACCAGCTCACACACAAACATATGCACTTATACTGTGGGGATTTCTCATTGACTTTTAATGGTAATTAAGTTAACTTTATACCTGGAATAGTTGACCCAAACATTTCAGACTTTTTTCAGCTTTCAGACTTCAATAAGGGGGCAAAGTTTTAGCAAATTGGACCATACAACTCTGCTGAGCTGCATAATTTAAAAATCAAGCCACATTCATTTGACATTTCTAATTAAAACAAACTTATTGTCTGTGCAAATTACATTCAGTGTGAACACCTCTTTAAATGTTTCCCTATATGTGCTACATTTTTAGAAATATTGCCACAGGTATAAAAAAAAGAAAGTGTGCACACAACCACACTGTATATTATTGACTCTCTTCCTCAGAAAAGAAAATGTTCTGTTGTTCTCATGCTGTCAATAAACACAATGTACAACGCACGTACAGCAACAAATGCTCAATAAGTATTCTGAGAAAAATGACAACTGTGAAAAATGACAAATGCAAATATCTGAAGCAAGAAATTACATGCTTTCTAGACATCTGTGGAGTGCAAAAATGGCCACACAGCCATAACCAATGACGTGTCACCTTCCTGTCAATCAATAAGGTGCTCAGAACAAAAAATCTATGCTAAAATGTAAAGAAGTTATTTGGTCTTATTGCAGTTCTTTCTGTCTCACAAAAGACCAGAAGGCTTGTTTTTTGCTCTTAGCTACACCAGTAAACAACTCAAATAGTTGTCAACTTAAGTAGCAGACTTTTGACTTACTGTCCAACTCTGCAATCTAAGTGAAAGACTGAGAGTTTTCTTGCAGCAGTTGTTTTTGTCAAGCATTAAAAAAGATGACTTTCTCCTGTCTGGAAAATACATACTGTCCATACACACTAAAACATGGAGTTAACAACAACAACAACAACAACAAAAAAACTCTGCAAGCACACTAGAATTTATCGGGTGGATTTTATAGCAATGCCTTAGAACAAAATAAAAGCATCTGATAAATGCGTAAACATAAATGAAAGGTTCCATGGATGTTAAAGATTCTATATTAAATGAGACATATTATGCCCCTTTTTACAAGATGTAATATAAGTCTCAGGTGTCCCAGAATGTATGTGAAGTTTCAGCTCAAAATACCCCACAGATCATTTATTACATCATTTTGAAAATGGCCATTTGGAGTGGAAGCAGAAACACAACATCTTTGTGCATGTCTCTTTAAATACAAATCTATGAATGTAATTGAGATCCATCTTTTCACACTGGGGACAACTGAGGGACTCATATGCAACTATTAGAGAAGGTTCAAATGCTCACTGACGTTCCAGAAGGAAAAACTATGCATTAAAACCTGGGGGGTGAAAACTTTTGAACAGAATGGAGATCTGTGGATTTTTCTTATTTTGCCTAAATATCTTTTTTTTTTTTCATTTAATACTGCCCTTCAGAGGCTACATAAGATGTTACATGTTTCTCAGAAGACAAAATAAGTCAAATTTAGCCTGATCTTTAATATTAGTTTAATATTTAATATTAAATATAAGTTTTCACCTTCTGAAGCATCAGTGAGTGTTCGAACCTTCTGTAATAGTTATATATGAGTCCTTCAGTTGTCCTCAGTGTGAAAAGATGGATCTCAAAATCATACAGTCATTGTTGGAAAGGGTTCAAATGCTGGAATTTGACCTGAAATATTTTTGAACAGGGTCATTTTATACATGTGACTATTATTTTCTCTTTTGGACTATATGTAAATGTCTTTTATGTGAAATATCTTATTCAAGTCAGTACTAAATAAAAAACAACATTTTATTGAACCCCCTTGTTTTGGTAAAATAATGATAATTTTGCAGGCTCTGAAAGGGGGATGTAAACTTTTGACCTCAACTGCATGTGCACATAGACAAATGATTAAAATGAATATCTACATATCTCCTCTAAACTACTGGTAAAGAGTTAGGACAACAGAATAAGTAAAATAAAACAAAAATATGGCACAAAGAAAACTTCTAAAAAAGTGCGTGGGCTAATGACGCCATGGGGGCTTGGAGTCAAGCATGACTCATCCTATACAATAGATCATCACAGACTTCTTTAACCTCATCTACTAAATTAGAACATTTAAGAAAAAGATTCCAAAACTGCAAAAAATTAACAAAGGAAGCAAATTAGCAAATCTCTATATTACATGCAAATACACCGCACAGAATCGCTCAGTTAGCTTCTTGGTATCGACATACGTCATCAATCTTTGAAGTTTAACTATGTCATATAACAAAGTGAGAAACTTTTTTGAAAAATCGCACAAAACTCAAAGATATCACCAAAGGCCCATTCGATTTGTAAATAACCCTGTGAAGATGCAGTCAGTGGATGGTAACAGAGTGCAGTATCGGACGAGGCAATTCTGAGGTGTGTTTGCATCTGCTCACTCTGACCTGTGAGGTGAACCATGCGGACAGCTATCCAAGATTCAATAAACCACTACCATAAATATGTTCTTGAGCATTGCTTTATAGGCCATACCATTCCACACGCAAAACACAACACTCAAAAACACATCGTTAAGAGAAGAAAATACATGCTAAGTTGTCACCACAAGACACACAACTCACATCGAACAACACCAGTGTAAAAACGCTAAACAATGAGGTAGTAATTTGCATGATTTATTCATGCCACGCTGCATGCTGGGAAATACAGTCCAGTATCAAGCACTGCAGAATTAATTAACAATTAAGAAAGGCAATTAAACAAAAAGATGGCACATTATGTCAAAAAGGTTGCAGAACATTAAAATGACTAAATCAATCTGTAGCTCAACTTTGAAGTTTTTCAAAAAAAGTCTCACCATTTATTTGATTTTAAATACAGTAAAAACAGAAATATTGTGAAATATTATTACAATTTAAAATAGCAGTTTTCTATTTTAATATATGTCAAAATGTAATTTATTTCTGTGATGAAAAAGCTGAATTTTTAGCAGCCATCACTCCAGTCTTCAGTGTCACGTGATCCTTTATTAAACATAATAAAAAAAAAATAAGCTGATTTGGAAACTGTGATATATATATATATATATATATTCAGGATTCTTTGATGAATTCTTTGAGACAGTTTAAAAGTACAGCGTTTAATTGAAATAGTAAATTTAAAAATTTAAACTACTTTTTTTTTTAAATCCTGCTGATCCTAAACTTTTGAATGGCAGTGTATATGTATTTGTTAATTTTTACATGAAATACTGAATTGTGGTTCTGCCGGAGTCTGATTTTACTATCTGAACCACCAATAAAACCCTTGCACAAAATATATTCGTCTGCATATAGACTCAAACACAAGAATTCTTTGTCTTCTCTTTCTGAAACATAAAGCATGTAGCTCTGTTGTTGTAGTTTTTTACGCCCATTATTCTGTGCTGGCAATACAATATGTTCTTATCTCTCCATTCTTATGCAGATGAGACAGCCTCCCTTTCTGCAAATGCCACAGCTGTACATGTGAAATCCGCCTTTATAACTGCCTGTAATTATGGCAGACCAGACTACTTCAAAACATCCTGGTAATTTGACGATGTTGGGGGGAGGAATAGCTGCTTAGACTTTTGCATGGCTTGGAGAATCAGACACTTTCAGAGGGGGTAGAGAGAAGGGAAGAGGTACTACGCCCCGGTAAAAAAGCACACCCAACACGAGTGGCCATGGATCGGGCCATAATTATCCTCGCAAAGGCTTCTGGGTAATTAATCTACAAAGAAAAGCCACCTGCAGGAAAGTGCACTCAAATGCAGCACGCTGAGATGACTGCCTAAATAGGCCTAAGTGGAACGCTCCTGAAACTGATGGGGATCTGAAAACAAGCAAGCAGCAAATCAGCTAATAGTCGAGTATATTTGACGGTGTCAAACGCTGGTACTGTATCCTGTTTGGTTTTGTCAAGTTAAATGGAGCAAAATAAATCCAGCTTCACAAACATATTCATGTAGTATAAAACACACTATGGGATTTATATGCCAATATCAAAGCAACTTGGGCTACCATAACACCTCAACTGTGTCAAAGTGCTGATTGCCTCCATGCCACGCCGCCTTGATGCTGTAATTAGTGCAAAAGGAGGCCCAACAAAGTACTGAAGACATAATACAGTACATTAACACACAACATGTGTTTAAGATCCTTTTTTTATTGGTCACATGAAATATTCAAATTTTGTGAAATACTGGATTTGTTTTTTTTTTTGTCTTTAATCCATAATCATCAAAACTGAAACAAATAAAGGCTTGAAATATTTCACTTTGTGTGTAGTGAACTAATATAACATACAAGTTTCACTATTTGAAACAAATTATTGAAATAAATGGACTTTCCCTCGATACTCTATTTTTTTTTTGGCACATACCTGTATTATTAAACTAACTATAAGAAACTTTAAAAAAATCATAATATAAAGCTTCAAGTGTGTATTTTTATACTAATACCCAGGGGCGCTGCTCGCAATTTTGGGCCCTATGAAAAAATATGAGGTTGGGCCCCCCCTACCACACAAAAGCAGATCTCTGGGGGCCCCTACAGGGTGTGGGCCCTTAGAATTATCCTAACTTTCCCCCCCTTAGCTGCCAAATAATTATACCAAATATAATATAATACCAAATAATTCTGTTGCAATATGCATACTCAACAGTAATGCTTAAAGCCTTCTAAAAAGGGTTTGTTAATATTTAATTATTCATCATTCATATATTAGGCCTATATTAATGTGATAGCTTTAATGAATGTGGTAAACAAAGACTCCGATGCTCTGATATAATATGCTTGTACAATCCAAACTCTGTTTTACGTCCCGTTAATGGTTATGCAATAAAAGTATAAATAAATGTCCCTGACACCCTCCAGATGGCCAAACGTCCCCCACAGAGGCCAGCTCCGGCCAGGCCTGGCCTCCAGAAACCCTCTACCATCATCACACCGACCCAACAGCACTCCTCTGGCCACGGGGCCACCAGGCCAGCCACCTGGACAGTTAGTTATGCAGTTTTAATGAGAGGACAGGTGAACCTTGTTCAGAAATGTGGTTAACAGGTGTTATTGTGGCCCTTTGTGACCACTAACAATTAAATGGCACTTCAGTTTTCACAACCCTGATGTTTTTTTTTTTTCTTCTCAAAATTGCTGGCAGGAGGAGGGTGTCTGATGTTTTGACCACTCCCTGATTATAGACCCTTCTTTGACAGGAATGAAAAAAGGCTGTGAGGGATAGAATACAGTGTGTTCAATAGATTGCATTGTTGTTTAACAACATACTGATTTTTCAGCTGACAGTAAACAAAAATTCCATATAACATTTTTTTAAAGTTCTAGGAGGGTTTGTACAGGTTTTATGATGACCTTTTTACAACCAAATAAAGAAAATGTATGGATTTAAGGGGACACAACATGTCAATAAGTTCTCTAAATGTAAATGTATAAGACACAACTAGATACATCAGCAATGCTTTAAAGGTTAAAGTTTGGAAAAGACACCTTTCAACCGATCTCCATTACTCTTTAATTCACAAATAAACCAAAATAAGTGATGTTCTTACTCCGTTTTTTTGTCTTGTTTTCCAGTGCAAATATTTAAAGATACACAGCCGTTCAAAAGTTTGGATCAGTAAGACATTTTTAAAGAATTCTCTTATGCTCATCACAGCTGTGTTTATTTAACTAAAAATATATAAAATAATAATATTGTGAAAAATGTTTACAGCTTAAAATAATGGTTTTTCATTTCATTCATTTTCAAAATCTGATTTATACCTGTGATGCAAAGCTGCAATTTTATCAGCCTATAACCCAGTCTTCAGTGTCACCTGATCCTTCAGAAAGCTGATGATTTATAACTGTTGTGCTGCTTAATATTTTTTTTTAACCTGTGGTTTTTTTCCCAGGATTCTTTAATATATAAAAAATTAAAAAGCACAGCATTTATTCCAAATAGAAATCTACAAAATCTAAGTAACAAAACAAGTCTTTGCAATCACTTTTTAACAACTGAACACATCCTTGGTGAATAAAAGTATTAATTTATAAAAAAAAAAAAAAGATTTAATAAAAACTGACCATAAACTTTTAAACAGTATATATAATTTATATTGTTACAAAAGATTTCTATTTTAAATGAATGCTGTTCTTTTTAACTTTTTATTTATTAAATTAAGAATTATTAA
Organism: Garra rufa; assembly: GCF_049309525.1. Classification (NCBI taxonomy): domain Eukaryota; kingdom Metazoa; phylum Chordata; class Actinopteri; order Cypriniformes; family Cyprinidae; genus Garra; species Garra rufa. The sequence continues at coordinate 13,487,336 of NC_133381.1, forward strand.
ATGTAAGAACTTTGAAGAAAGTATCACAGGTTCCAACTAAATATTAAGCAGCACAACAGTTTTCAACACTGATAATAAATCAGTATATCAGAATGATTTCTGAAGGATCATGTGACACTAAAGACCGGAGTAATGGTGCTGAAAATTCAGCTTTGCATCACAGGAATAAATTACACTAAAATATTTTCAGATTGAAAACAGTTATTTTACATTGAAATTATATTTCACAATATTTATTTTTTTTCTGGAATTTTAATCACATAAATGTGGCTTTGATTAGCATAAGATCATTTTAAAAAATCATACTGATCCCAAACTTTTGAATGGCCATGTACATTTGGCATTTGGACATGTTACTTGTCCAAGCTTATGATAAGCCGCATTTAAACTGCATTTCGGAAGTTCAAACTCAGGGCACCATTGAAGTCCACTATATGGAGAAAAATCCTGAAATGTTTTCCTCCAAAAACACAATTTCTTTACGACTGAAGAAAGAAAGACATGAACATCTTGGATGACAAGTGGGTACATTATCTATACATTTTTGTTCTGGAAGTGAACTTCTCCTTTAAGGCCTTTTTAAGATATTTTTTTTTTGGTTCACTACATAACATTCGTGTTCTTTAATGTAGAAAATAGTATTAATAAAGAACGAGAGGGTGTGTCAAAACCACATATGTGACCCTGGACCACAAAACCAGTCTTAAGTCGCTGGGGTATATTTGTAGCAATAGCCAAAAATACATTGTATGGGTCAAAATTATTGATTTTTCTTTTATGCCAAAAATCATTAGGAAATTAAGTAAAGATCATGTTCCATGAAGATTTTTTGTAAAATTCCTACTATAAATATATCAAAATGTAATTTTGATTAGTAATATGCATTGTTAAGAATTTAATTTGGAGAACTTTAAAGGTGATTTTCTAAGTATTTACATTTTCTTGCACCCTCAGATTCCAGATTGTCACATAGATGTAGCTCGGCCAAATAGTGTCCTATCCTAACAAACCATATATAAATAGAAAGCTTATTTATTGAGCTTTCATATGATGTATACATCTTAGTTTTGTCAAATTTAACCTTATGACTCACATATTGACAGTGTATGTTGTAGACCATGCAATGAGTTATGCTTATGGATTACCTCAGATTGAGTGACAGGAGTCTGGCCGATACCAGCGTTTACTGACGTCCAGGAGCGACCAGTGAGGACACAAGCAAACAGAGGATAGAGATCCCCAGCGCCCAGATGCCTGCTGTAACGCTTGATGCCTTTCAAGTCTCCCTTTATCAAACTCTGCCACAGTCTGCAGTAGTTCAGCCTGAAGTCTTGGTTCAGCACCTTGGACAGAGACACACCTTGTTCTGTATTTGAGGCATCTGAACAAATGTTTAAAAGTAAAAGTGTGTAACTTTGTAATGTTGTAGAGTCACAAAACGAAACCATATAATTAGTGAATCTTCTCATACAGTTTTCTCAAAGCCCAAAAGATATGTTTACCTCAAATTCAGGCGAGACACTGCAGGTGAATAGGGTAAAACAATTAACTAATAAAAAAATAATTACCCAGGTGATTGATTACATTGATAATTGCAAACATTTTTTGTATTACAAGTTTTTGAAAATGTTAGGTTTAAATATGCAAATGAGGCATTATTTAATGAAATATGCACTAATTTGCATACATTTCTAGTACAAAAAAGCACTGGATGAAGTCAGTTTCAAAATTCTTGTTTAATTTTTGGGTATCTCATTCGGTTACTCCATAAGTCAGAAAAGACTTTGAACAGACAGAAAACCATGCATTTTTTTTTAACCATTTTTGGGGGGAGTACAATGTTCTATAAAATCAAACTAATTGTATATGAACAAATCCCTCTGTAAAAACCTTCAGGATATAGACAGGAATAAAAATGAAAAGGTTGTTGTGCATAAGTGCTACTAAAGTGGAGTTTTATGGCTCAGTCTAGGAGAAAAAACGTATTTTGAGAAAACAGCCTTAATAATATGTATTGTAATTGACATCTATTGGCACAAATAGATAAAGTGCTATTAAAGAAACACTTAACAGTGTCTTTTGGGTTTTTTCTTTCCATTAGTCTGAAAAAAAAAAAAAAAAACTTTATGAAAAAGCGAAAAGCCCAAAATCTCAAATTTGACAGGTGACTGAAAAAATATTACGTTTTTGCCTGCAGTGTCTCCCCTTTAAGTAAAAATTGCCCATTAAGCTAAAAACCTTTAAGTCTTTTATGCTCATCAATGCAATTATTTGATCAGAAACAGTTAAAATAGTATGATTTTTATATTTTAATACAATTTAAATGAAAAAAATACTTTTTTAGGACTCTTTGATAAATAACATTTCAAAATAACAGAATTTATTTAAAAATAGAAATCTTTTGTAACATTATAAAAGTCCTTACCGTCACTTTTGATCAATTTAATGCATCCTCGTTGAAAATAAGTATCAATTTATTACTAAAAAATCTTACCCCTAAACTTTTGAATGGTTGTGTACTTGGTACTCATGAATGGTTTAACATAAAAGACAAAGACAAAATACTGTGAGCTATCAAGAGTCTTAGATGGCTGTGTAAATGTAAACTTGTGTTTCATGATGTTGTTAGTATTACAAAAAGACAGATGAGATTACTTGATAGTTGCTAATATGAATTCTTATGGGCCTCATTAACTGCTTCGGGTTAAATAAAAGGCCAGCAAATCCCTCAATGAGACAAACAGAATTCACTGGAATACCACTAGCACTACACCATTTTGCCTCTCCAATTAATCAGCTCAGACACAACCAATGGCTTTCAGCAAACTTAAAATGACATGCCATGAATTAGCGTTTTGGACCAAGAAACGAACTAAATGTCATTGCTAGAATGGCTTTCTCATATTTATCACCACATTATCTCCATGGATTTATTTAGAGCCGCCACATCTTCTGGGAATACAGAAGTTCAGTGAACTGCAGGAAAGCGTGTATCGGTGTGTTTGCATATCTGCTTGTAATAAGAGGGAGGTGGAAATGTGCACTTCTTAAAACACGCTAGAGCTTCAGGGCCACTTAAATGAAATGCTTTTAGTCTGCTGCGGCACATATAGGCCTGAGTGCGCAGCTGACCTGGGAGCCAGCGGGTGAATAATGGGGTGTAATATGTGATGAATTTGCTTCTATGTCGAGTCTGTGGCGGCCTCAGCCGATGTCTTACCTGATACAGGCCGTGATCGAGTAACACAATTTCCGTCTTATTGCTTTCAGGACACTTTCGCACCAGCACGTTGCCAGGGTGAGGATCGCAGTGCACGAATCCGTTGACGAATATCATCTCGCTGTATATCTTGCCTAGATTCCGGGAGATCTGAGGAAAAGGAAAGAGAAAGGAGAGGAAAGCAAAGAAATCGAGATATAAAAACTAGGTTAACCACACACACCACACATGCACATTTAGTGGTCACCCAACTCCTCTCATAGATAGAAAGCTAGATAGAGGCATTAAAATACTATTTTGTTTTGTTTAAATCTATATGTGACCCTGGACCACAAAACCAGTCTTAAGTCGCTGGGGTATACTGTATTTGTAGCAATAGCCAAAAATACATAGTATGGGTCAAAATTAACGATTTTTCTTTTATGTCAAAAATCATTAGGAAATTAAGTAAAGATCATGTTCCATGAAGATTTTTTGTAAAATTCCTACTGTAAACCTATCCAAATGTAATTTTTGATTAGTAATATGCATTGTTAAGAACTTAATTTGGACGACTTTAAAGGTGATTTTCTCAGTATTTTGATTTTTTGCACCCTTAGATTCCAGATTTTCAAATAGATGTATCTCGGCCAAAGAAAGTCCTATCCTAACAAACCATACATCAATAGAAAGCTTATTTACTGAGCTTCCATATGATGTATATATCTCAGTTTTGTAAAATTTAACCTTATGACTGGTTTTGTGGTCCAGGGTCACATATTGCACAATGTAAAAATAAAAAAGACTAGACTAGAACTAGAGGAAGTATTAAATGTTAGTATAAAAATGCACACTTTAAGCTTTACAAAATGTTTTTATATAATGACTTAAACATCATATGAACGTAAAAATGTTAATAACTACAATTTGATTAGCTTAGTGTTACTCTTATACTCTTTATACTTTAGTATAAATACTAAAAACAAATATACAGTTGAAGTCAAAAGTTTACATACACCTTGCAGAATTTGCAAAATGTTAACAAAAATGTACAAAATGCATGTTATTTTTTATTTAGTACTGACTTGAACAAGATATTTCACATAAAAGACATTTACATACAGTACACAAGAGAAAATAATAGTTGAATTTATAAAAATGACCCCATTTTTTATTTATTTTTAGTTTTTTGTTCATGAGTCCTATGTTTGTCCTAAACAGTTAAACTGCCCACAGTTCTTCAGAAAAATCCTTTAGGTACCATGAATTATTTGGTTTTTCAGCATTTTTGTGTATTTAAATCATTTCCAACAATGACTGTATGATTTTGAGATCCATATTTTCACACTGAGAACAACTGAGGGACTCATATGCAACTATTACAGAAGGTTGAAAAGCTCACTGATGCTTGATAAGAACACACAATGCATTAAAAGCTAGTGGGGGAAAACTTTTGAACAGAATGGAGATTTTACCTAAATTTGAAAATCAAGGAAAAATCTACTTGTTTTGTCTTCTGGGAAACATGTAAGTATCTTCTGTAACGTCTGAATGACAGTACTAAATTAAAAAAAATCTATGATATGTTCTGTTCAAAAGTTTTCACCCTTGGCTCTTAATGCATCATGTTTCCTTCTAAAGCATCAGTCAGTGTTTAAACCTTTTGTAATAGTTGCAGTTGTTCAGGACAAACAAGGGACTCATGAACAACTATCACAAAAAAAAAAAAAAAACCACAGCTGTGGCTCATTCAGGTAACAACACAGTATTAAGAATCAAGTGTATGTAAACTTTTGAACAGGGTCTTTTTTTATAAATTCAACTACTATTTTCTCTTGTGGACTATATGTAAATATCTTTTGTGTGAAATATCTTATTCAGGTCAGTACTAAATAAAAAATAACATGCATTTTGTATGATGTCTCTTATTTTTGTAAAATAATAAAAATTTTGCACATTCTACATAATGAATTATTAACAAAAAATGGCAGAAATACAACATATACCATATAGTGCATGTCCATTTCTATGCAGACAAATACGGAGCCCATTTAAGATTACGTAAAACATCTTCCCGAAGATGCCGTGGCCCCAACAGATGAGAAAGTATTTATTATAAAACAACCCCCGATGCAATTATTCCACCCACTCTCGCTCTTTGAAGATAAGTTGCGATAAGCATCTCCCCTCAGCTGTGTTATAATGCAGAGAGCCAATGTGAAGTAGGATGAAGAAATGTCAGTCTGAAGCACAGAGAATAAATTAAGCATCTATTCATACTCCCCTGGCTGGTGTCCACTTACAGTTTACCCCAGTAATCGGAATTAATGAAATGTTTAGCTTAATAGTTTCATTTTGCATTTATTTTCATATAGTATTCACAGAACAGCATTTATTTCTATTTATTTGCTGCCTCGCAAGCTCTGGTATTTTCTTCTGGAAATGCAAATGCACCTATTTTTGAGTGTGGTGATGCATAGGACATTTTTGCATGTATATTCTGTGGCAGGATACACGATAAACATGCACGTATACGATGCACGCACATGGCTAGGAGTTTATAAAGCCGCTGTGAATGGTTGTGATTCATCGTAAATTGCTTTTCATGACTGTGTAGCTCACAAAAGTGGTGATCTAAATCCATTATGTCACCCAAAATGTAAAACAATCACAATGTGGTGTGACTCAGACACAAGAGCCGCTGCTCTGAGCCGTATGAATGACCAAACACCACAAGAGCTCTTATGAGAACAGACACGTGCCTTAGTCAATACTGGTGGCATATTAAAACAAAGATTGTAGATCATTAGTTAATGAAAAATTAGCAAGTTTGTTCATTTATGCTGTTTAACAGGAAAAAAAAAACATATTTATGTTCATTCTTAAAGGGATAGTTTACCCAAAACTAAAAAATTCTGTCATTTACTTGTATTTTTACCATACAATGGAAGTCAATGGCTACCGTCAACTCTTTTGTAATTTTTGGTTGAACTACAAAAAAAAAAAAAAAAAAAAAAAAAAAAACTGGGAAAAACAGGGAAAAAAACATATATTTATGTTTATTCTTAAAGGAATAGTTCACCCAAAACTGAAAAATTCTGTCATTTAATCAAACTTCAGCTTGTTTCAAACCAGTATGAGTTTCTTTCTCCTGTAGAACACAGTAAATAACAATTTGAAGAATGCTGATAACCAAACAGTTGACTTCAATAGCATTTTTTACCATACAATGGAAGTCAATGGCTAACTGTTTTGTAATTTTTGGTTGAACTACAGCTGAGTAGTAAAAAAACAAAAACAAAAACAAAACAAAAAAACAGGACAAACATGAAAAAAAAAACCATATATTTATGTTTATTCTTAAAGGGGCAGTATTTTTTACCGTACAATGGAGGTCAATGGCTACCGTCAACTGTTTAGTCATTTTTGGTTGAACTACAGCTGAGTAGTAAAAAAACAAAAAACAAAAAGAAACGGGAAAAACGGGGAAAAACATATACTTATGTTTATTCTTAAAGGGACAGTATTATTTACAATACAATGGAGATCAATGGTTACCGTCAACTGTTTTGTCATTTTTGGTTGAACTACAGCTGAGTAGTAAAAAAAAAAAAAAAAAAGGAAAAACAGGGAAAAAAACATATATTGAAGCTTATTCTTAAAGGGACAGTATTTTTCACCATACAATGGAGGTCAATGGCTACCGTCAACTGTTTTGTTATTTTTGGTTGAACTACAGCTGAGTAGTAAAAAAACCCCGGAAAAACGGGGAAAAAAACATATATTTATGTTTATTCTTAAAGGGACAGTATTTTTTACCATACAATGGAGGTCAATGGCTACCGTCAACTGTTTTGTCATTTTTGGTTGAACTACAGCTGAGTAGTAAAAAAAAAAAAAAAACAGGAAAAACGGGGGAAAAAACATATATTTATGTTTATTCTTAAAGGGACAGTATTTTTTACCATACAATGGAGGTCAATGGCTACCGTCAACTGTTTTGTCATTTTTGGTTGAACTATCACCTGGTGAACTTCACCTACTGTAACTTCTAAATTGACAGATTAACCCCTGTACTTTGTGCCCAAAACCTATCAATATTCACTGAAGTGTGTAAAGTATGCAGAAAGGTCAGACAGTCAGATCTCTAAGTTACCCAAAGCTCACAATAATAATCACTAAACTAAAAGCAATGCATCCTGGGATGGCAGAGGACCCCTAAAGGCCTGATTGGGCATGCATAGACAGCGAGAGGAGTTTTAGTATGCTAATAAACACTTTAGGATGCGGCGGATGAAAAGCTCATCAACAGTGCCCTTGGAGGGAAGACGCAGACGAATATCCCCAAGGCAGGGCGCCACGCGAAGGGTATGCAAAAGGCAGATTAAAAGGAGTTGTGTGGACCAAAGTGAACTTGACACGGGGAAAGAGAAAGTGGGTGAGGCTATTTAAAGGTGAAGCGAATAGCTTTATAGGTCATTGCTTTGCGCCCTTATCTGATTGTATACACGCAATATGAAAAATGTGTGATATCTCATATTGTTTCTGTTTTGATAAAGGCTAAACAAAATCAGGTAAAAACTCTATATGCACTTAAAAACTCATGTTCTGCCTGTGCAAAAATTAAATAGAAAGATCCAAGCAGCATTTATCTGAAAAAAGTTTTTGTAATATTATACACTATACCATTCAAAAGCTTGAGCTTATATATACATATATACATATACACACATATATATATATATATATACATATATATATATATTAGGGGTGGGCATAGATTAATTTTTTTAATCTAGATTAATCTAGATTAAATCTTGGAATTAATCTAGATTAATCTAGATTAAAATGGCTAATTTGAATTCTGCTGAAGGCATTCAGAATATGTGTGCTACCCAAATAATGACTAAAAGTAAGTCTTTGAGAATGGATCATAAAGCTCATAAAGCTGTTCTATGATTATTTGTTGATGAAAATAAATTATGTTCAATAAGATGTACTGTTTACTAACTAACTAACTAACTAACTAACTAACAATGAAATTATTTTTTCTACCTATTAGATTGTGTTTTTTTAACGTCAACACCTACCCAACCCTAAATTTAGCCCTTACTGTAATAAAAAAAATAGTATTATTGTTTTACAGTGTGATAAAAATATACATCTACATATGTATATCTATGGTAGCCAGTGTTTCCCCTACGTTTCCACTACTTCTACGTTCATGTTACACCGTACTTTTATTTTGACAGGTTGCCGTGAAGTTTCTGTGTCATACAGTATGATATGATGCTAGTTTTCTCAAATGAAACGGTAAAAGTGACACTCACAGCAGTTTGGGAGATTGAGTTTATCTGTTCATGTGAGATGCAAATGCCAAAAATTAGCGGGAGCGTCACGTGTGTTTCAGTATGCGTGTAGTAAAAGCTCGTCTCCGCAATGCATACATACAGCTAGGCAAACGGAACATACCGAATTCATATTAAAACGGTCTTTTTGCATTTCAGTTTTCACATACACTAGTCCATATCGCGATTTGAATTAAGTGACTGACCAACATTTGATTTATGAATCCAAAAAACTAAGAATTTACGTGGCATTTCGCTATAGTAGATTCGGTTTTTATGAATGGAGGACGACGCGACCCCGTCTGTGTTTTGGCGGAGGAGACTTAAACGCGTGACCATATTCTATAGTCTTCGGCATACATCCGAGTTAAACTATCAAGGTGAAAGTCATCATAGCTTGCGTAGTTTAGACCCAGCTCCCAACCCAAATTTGAGAATAGATTAACGGCGATATTTTTTTTATCGCACGATAAGAGTCTCACGTTAACGCAGCACGTTAACGCCGATAACGGCCCACCACTAATATATATATATATATATTTTTTTTTTTAGGGAAAGAAATTATAGAAATTATTTAGCAAGGATGCTTTAAATTGATCAAAAGTGATAATAAAGACATTTATAATGTAACAAAAGATTTCTATTTCAGATAAATGCTGTTCTTCTGAACTTTCTATTCATCAAAAAGAAACCTGAAAAAATTCTACTCTGCTGTTTTCAACATAATAATAATAATAATAATAATAATAATTAATTTTTTAGCAATAAATCAGAATATTAAAATGATTTCTGAAGGATCATGTGACTAGAGTAATGAATGAAATCACAGGAAATTGTATTTTAAAATATATTAAAATAGATAAAAGTTTCTTTAGATTGTAAAAGTATTTCACAATATTGTTATTTTTTCTGTATTTTTTTAATCAAAGAAATGCAGGCTTGGTGAACAAAAGAGACTTCTTACTTCTTACTGTTCAAAAACTTTTGACTGGAAGTGTAGCTTACCAAGGCTGCATTTATTTGTTTAAAAAATACATAAAAAAAACAATATTGTAAAATATTATTACAATCTAAAATAACTGTTATCTATTTTAATATATTTTAAAATGCAATTTATTTCTGTCAAGGTAAAGCTGAATTTTCTGAAATTTCGCCAATCTTCAGTGTCACTTGATTCTTCAGAAATCATTCTAATATGCTCTAATATTAATTTTATTTATTTTTCTTTCTTTCTTTCTTTCTCATCACAAATAAATTACACTTTAAAATATATTCAGAATATTTTAAAATTGTATATTACTGTTTACTGTATTTCTGATAGGATAAATGCAGCTTCAAATAAATGCTATAAGAGACTTCTTTCAAAAAACATTTTTAAAAATCTTATATAATAATACATTTGTTAGGATTTCGCCAAGATACAACTAAAAAAAAATCTAAATATTGAGAAAATCGCCTTAAAGTTTTTAGCAGTGCATATTACTAATCAAAAATATTTTTTGATATATTTACAGTAGGTAATTTACAAAATATCTTCATGGAACATGATCTTTACTTAATATCCTAATGATTTTTGGCATAAAAGAAAAATTTATAATTTTGACCCATACAATGTATTTTTGGCTATTGCTACAAATGTACCCATGCTACTTAAGACTGGTTTTGTGGTCCAGGATCACATACACAGACATATTTTAAACTTTGGAACACCTGTGTGTGCTTTTTTAAATGTGTGAAATTACATAAATAAAAAAAAAAGTAAATTTACAATGAAAACTGTCATAATTCCAGGGCAAAAATCAAATCAATCTCTCACAGGAAGAAAACAAAGTGAAAGCAAAATGATCAATTTAATCTATTGAGGAAACAGGCAGAGAATCAGGAAGCGTATAAGGTCACCAGTCTCTGCTAAACCCAACCGTTGGAGGGAGGCCATCGCGACAACAAATATTTGCCATTGATTAAGGAACGCGTCAATGAAGTGCAAAATTAGCTTGCAGTACTGCAAATAAAGGTCCTGTCTATCCTCCAATTCCTCCTCTCTCAATGCCTCTTCTCCGATTTTCCCAGATCCCTCTCCGCTGTCTTCTTCCGCTGGGGTAGGAGTGAGTGCATGCAGAGAATAAATCATATTTTCTATCCCATTTCACCAAACTGATGAGTCCGTTTCCCTGGCAGCGTCAGAGCGCGCCGTCCGCGGGGAGACGACGAGGGGCCAGGCGGCTCTGACAACTTCACCAGCACTGCATACCAAAGAAGCTGAGGGGGAAAAAAGGGGGGCATTCCTGCCAGCGGCCAACACACGTACACACACCGAATGAATGCGTGTCTGACGCGTGTTTGAAGTTTCAGCAGAAGGGGGGCAGGCGCACCGATCACACAAACATGCGGGCACCTAGTAAGAATGACTCAGCACAGGATTCCTTTAATGCTGGAGTCGGTCCTTTAGAAGGATGGCGGCTTCACACGTCTGCTGCATGCTATGTTTCAGCCGGCACAAGGATCAGGGACGGGACAGCTCCTTTCAACAGCATGCTAAAAATAGCCTGCGCCGGAAACGTGAGACGACTCCCGTCTACCTTTTGAACTCGTTTGAGGATGTGGTTCGTGTCACAGGACACAAAGAAATCACCTGCCAGAGAAGCTCTCTTTGGGGACAGAAAGACGCAGGCAACAAAGAGAAAGGTGCCTTTGTGCGCGTCTGTACGCACGTGTTATTACCTGCGAGGACGGCCTGAGCGGATGATGTCTACCTGAGCATTACCTGAACACAGCTGGCCTGTCGCGTCGCACTAGATTGAATTTTTTCAGAAGGGACGATGCAATTACTCCTACTGGGGCTCTTGACACTGAATAAAAACTCTCCATATGGACCTCTTCTGCCGGCCGAGTGAATATCATGTCATTGTGGGAGAGCAGAACGATGAGAGCGATAGAAAAACGGCTGAAAGACTTTCTCTCTTTCAGGATTTGGAAAAAAAAGAAGTGTTACAGACAATTCACACAATGAAAGCTGTTTTTTGTCTGAGATGCTTAAAAATAAAGGTTACTTATTGGCATGATGGTTCCATTAGGAACTTGCTACATCCATGGAACCTTTTCATTTATAATCGGAAAAAGAGTCTTCAGATTCTTGGGTAAAAAAATTGTTATTTTAAGAGTCGGTAAAACTTTTGCTGCATCGCTATAAAAACCCCTTTTTATTGTCCTAAATATACTGTAGTGCACCTAAAATGCTCCTTGAAAACTTTTTACTTATATAATTTACCATTTATCTGAATGAAACAAGATAGATGAGTAAAAAATTTGTTTTTATCAGTTTAATATTACTTTGAATGAGTTTATATATATATTTCTGTCATGACAACTCTCTGAAAAGTTTAGCATGGTAATGGATATGACAGTTTTAATGTATTTGGTCTTGGCGGAATAGATCTGCTACGCTGCTGCTGCTGTTGGTTATTGCTGTACAAGCAAGAACAGGAACTTGCTACTGCCAGAGCATATGGAAATAAAGTGCTGTGAGTATTTAAGACATACTGCTGCTGCACAAATAGTATAAAATAACCCGTAGCAGATCTATACAGGTGGAGCTGTTTTATTTTTATATTTTTCAATTTTGTTTTTATACTTTTAGTAACTTTGTTTTAGTTTGAATCAGTTTTTATTTCTATATTTTCCCTTTTTTAAATTTTGGGTAAAGTCCCCCTGAAATCAAAATGAAAGTTTTTTGGCTTTAAGTATGAATATATTAGCTTTAAGGTTATCTATAAGCTAGTGTGCTGCAAAACAAAGACAAAATTCGCGTTTACAAGATATGGGCATTCAAAACTTATAGTCTCGTCACTTCCGCCAATATGAATCAAGGATTTGGATGATATCACCGTGCACTTCAGTTTCTCATCAAACGTTCTGTCCAATCAAATTGTCTCTAGAGTCCGTAATGTCCCGCCCCCTACACAGAGACGCAATAACCCGGAGCAGATCATATGCGCTCATATGTGCGGACGGCATGTATTAAACTACACAGCCTCAGCATGATTATGATCACTATTTCATTTTAGCAAGAGTTTCATATTGAATCTGTGGGGTAATTTATTAGTCTGTGGCTGTCATAAGCTACAAATGCGGCTTTATCGAGCTTAACGGCTCTGGCCCGAGCAGATATTAATGGAACGCTATTGGCTATTCAAAATTAGTGGGCGGGGCTGGGCGATACGTTTTTGTTTCAGTTAAAAGTACGTCACCACATAGAATAACGCTGCGTGTTTCAAGGCACTTCAGTGGACCTTTAAACTTTTAATAACTTTGATGTTTATTTTTATATTTTCCCATTTTGTTTTCATTTTAGTTAAACTTTTAGTAACTTCTATGTTTGGTTTTGTTTGAATCAGTTTTTATTTCTATATTTTCCCTTTTTTAATTTTGGTTAAACTTTTAGTAACTTCAATGTTTATTTTAGTTTGAATCAGCTTTTATTTTTATATTTTTCCGTTTTGTTTTAATTTTGGTTAAACTTTTAGTAACTTCAATGTTTATTTTAGTTTGAATCAGTTTTTATTTCTATATTTTCCCTTTATTTTATTTTGGTTAAACTTGTAGTAAGTTCGATGTTTGGTTTTGTTTGAATCTGTTTTTATTTCTATATTTTCCATTTTTTTTATTTTAATTAAACTTTTAGTAACTTTGATGTTTATTTTAGTTTGAATCAGTTTTTTTAAATATTTTTCAATTTTGTTTTTATTTTAGTTAAACTTTTAGTAACTTCGACATTTGGTTTTGTTTGAATCAGTTTTTTTTTTTTTTATATTTTTCAATTCTGTTTTTATTTTAGTTATACTTTTAGTAACTTCGATGTTTGTTTTAGTTTGAATCAGTTTTTATTTCTATATTTTCGCTTTTTTAATTTTGGTTAAACTTTTAGTAACTTCAATGTTTATTTTAGTTCAAATCAGTTTTTATTTTTATATTTTCCAATTTTGTTTTCATTTTAGTTAAACTTTTAGTAACTTCTATGTTTGGTTTTGTTTGAATCAGTTTTTATTTCTATATTTTCCCTTTTTTAATTTTGGTTAAACTTTTAGTAACTTCAATGTTTATTTTAGTTCAAATCAGTTTTTATTTTTATATTTTCCAATTTTGTTTTCATTTTAGTTAAACTTTTAGTAACTTCAATGTTTGTTTTTGTTTGAATCAGTTTTTATTTTTATATATTCCCTTTTTTAATTTTGGTTAAACTTTTTGTAACTTCAATGTTTATTTTAGTTTAAATCAGTTTTTCTTTTTATAGTTTCCAATTTTGTTTTCATTTTAGTTAAACTTTTAGTAACGTCGATGTTTGGTTTTGTTTATATCAGTTTTTATTTCTATATTAACTGGCCACTAGTTAAAATTGTGCAAAAGAGATATGAGGTCTGAGGAAACCGCATCAACATGAAGCATAGATAAAAGTTAGTCTGCAATGCATCAAAAACTAGACTGACTAACCCCAAATGACTCTTTTCTGGATGACCAACCAATTATTCCCCCTCGTTCTAAATCCAACCAAAAACCTCCGACACATCCATATCACTCACGTTCTCCGTCCTGCGCAGCTGAGCCGATTACATCTGCTTTTTTACGGAGACAATATAAAGCGAATGTCATTGGATTTAACTCTAAAAAAGCAGATTTATTTAAACCTTCCTGTTGTAATCTTGGCCCTGCGCTGATCAATACAGGGCAAGACAAAGAGAAAGGCTTTTAACGGAGCGCAGCACTAAATCTAATGAGCCGCTCTCAGCGGCTGGCACATGTGCGGCTGAATTGGCAGATCTGTGAGGGAGATAAGAAGGTCCAGCCCTCCGGCATCATCATTCTCTCCCTTCCACAACCCTGCAACACAACATACACAATGTCTATGACAAAAGCTTTTATTACCTGCAGCTCTAACTGGCCTCTCTGGAACATAACGTATTCTTCAACCTCCAGTCACCACAAGACACTGAGGAGCTTTGAGGGTTTATAGGGAGTTAGGATAGAAAACAATGCGCAAATATAATATGAATTAACATCAGGGATGCAATAAATAATAGTATGGCTGATTTCAACCACTGATTTCACTATGATCTCAATCTTTGACATGGCCTTACTCAGTCAATATAGAGGCTACATTTTCACAGAATGTTTCTTGCCTTATAAAGGATGACTTTATGTAGAAAACAGCAAATGACAAAAAACTTACTTTAGCTGGGTTTTCACAGCCAGGGTCACATACAAGTAAATTTAGGAATCCTGTCATCATACTATGTGACCCTGGACCACAAAACTAATCTTAAGTAGCACAGGTATATTTGTAGCAATAGCCAAAAATACATTGTAAGGGTCAAAATGATTGATTTTTCTTTTATATTAAGTAAAGATTTTGTTTTCACGAAGATATTTTGTCAATTTCCTACTGTAAATAAATCCAAACTTAATTTTTGATTAATAATATGCATTGCTAAAAACTTCATTTGAACAACTTTAAATTCGATTTTCTCAATATTTTATTTTGCACCCTCAGAATACAGATTTTCAAATAGTTGTATCTTGGCCAAATATTGTCCTAACAAACCATACATCAATGGAAAGCTTATTTATTCAGATTTCAGATTATGTATAAATCTCAATTTCAAAAAATTGACCCTTATGACTTTTATTTGTGGTCCATCGTCACATATAAACATACATAAACAAAACAAAAAACAAAATGGATATTAATTTAGAAATTTGCTAAAAAATTTATTAAATAGCTAAAAATAGTTTAAATCATTCGTAACTGTTTTTATAATTAATTAATTTTTTTATTATTTATTAATAGTTATAAATTTATTAATAATTATTAATAGTTATTATTATTTATTTTTTTTTATAAAAATGAAATTAAAATAAGTGATCAGTATTTTTGCGGTATGAATACATGTAATCTACTTGGTGAAATTTAAAGTAAACCTCTTTGTTTGTGACCAATATTTGATTAATGATGATCCAATAAAAAAAAAGTTAAAAGTTAATTAATAAAAAGAATAGCTGAACATACGTTCAAAAATAAATATATTTTTTAAATTGTTACTACCTTGAGATATTGTTTTGGAATAAATGTAAAATGCTTAAAAACACTAACTTGATGAGATTCATACTTGGCTTTAATAAATATAATATTAATTAATTGTTAATGAAAAATCTAAAATAGATTGTTTTTCTTTTTTTGGACATCAATTTACATTTACATTTTATTAAAAAAAAAAAAATAAATCAGAACATATTTATTTATTTATTTATTCATTAGTTCTTTCTGGTCCTCAAATCTGATTGGCTGAGAGGAGTGCGATATTCTAGTGATACCAGAACTACCATTTTACCATTTGTATCACTCCGCTTGGGATGTATCTCACAGCGAGTGTCATGGCGGATGCCAAAATCCACTATCATTTTTTGTGTCATGGAATGTAGATTTTCGTGAAGAAAATATTACTAGTGCTTACTAGTCAAAATAAAAACCAGAAAAGCAATAACAAAAAAAAAAAAAAAAAAAATGGTCTCAAAAAATGAGGCCTTGGCCTACGGAAGATGGCTTAGGACACATTAAAGTTTAACTGTTAGATTAGTGGTTTCAAATAAGCAAATACCATTAATCATCCCACAACATGGACGTCATTCATAAGCCTCTACGTAGGCATCATTTTTGATGTCTGGTCAGGCCTGATTGAGCGCTACGTGTGACTATAGCGATTGAGTGTAGTTCTAGGGCTCAGTTAAAGGCCCGGGCTGAGCGTCAGGTACTGAAAGGAGTGTTTGTTTCAATCTGCAAGCATGTCATCCACTCTAAGACAAGCTGTCTTCTTTAATATCTCACCTCCGCTGCGCTTGTCAGTCGGGATTTCCTGTTAGGACGCCTCTGTTTGACCTAAATACTGACAACCGCGACGCACACATGAACAGACCCGGAGAACGGCTCGTTCCGGCACCTTGACACCGCCTTCCGCAAAAGGAGGGGGAAAAAAAGGAAAAAAGTGTGTGTGCCTGTGTTCATAATATCAATTATACACTGTATCATTATCCACAAGTCCCTTTCAGCGGGAGGATAAGCCAGCGCAGGCTTTTTGTACTGTCAGCGCCGAGCACTGTCGGCGTGTAGAAACACGACTCACAGTCACCTTAAAGAGGACGAGCGGTCTGACAGGCAGAGCGCGGCAGAGCTGGAAAAAAAGTCCTCCATTACAAGCCGCTAATGCATAACAACACAGAGCATTACTGAGAGGCCATTTACAGTCCTGCATCCCATTAATCAGTGACCACTGGGAGAAAGAGCCACCAGCACCGCAAACAATTGATCTCAAAGGGACGCCGTCTTTCAATTATGGTAATTAATTACGTCTTTTCTATTTGTTATCTGGTGGGTTGGACAGGGGCGACAGTGAAGAGAGAGCGCGAGTGTGTTGCAGCAGGAGACAACCGCT
Organism: Garra rufa; assembly: GCF_049309525.1. Taxonomy (NCBI): domain Eukaryota; kingdom Metazoa; phylum Chordata; class Actinopteri; order Cypriniformes; family Cyprinidae; genus Garra; species Garra rufa. Next base: position 13,504,363 of record NC_133381.1, read on the forward strand.
GGAACGCCATTCTTCACTGTCAGACTTCAGTGTCACAGTCGTCGTGTTTGATTGGATGACGTCGCGCAAGCTGAAAGATGGCAGAGCGACTTCACAGCCTTTTTTGTGTGGCTGCTGGTAAACAAGTGGATAGTTCACTCAAAAATGAAAAATGAATTTCTCACTCTAATGTCGTTCCAAACCCGTAAGACCTTCGTTCATCTTCAGAGCACAAATTAAGATATTTTTGATAAAACCCGAGAGCTTTCCGACCCTGCAACACACCTGAAACGTTCAAGGCTCAGAAAGGTAGTCTCGGTGGTTCAACCTTAATTTTATGAAGATATGAGAATATTTTGTGTGCAAAGTTATGAAAGATACAACTTATACTAGTTGTACAACTAATAGCCTTCTCAAAGTCAGTCAAGTACAGCTCAAGCCAAAAGTTTGCATACCCCTTTCAGAATCTGCTGTTTATAATTTTACCAAAATAAGAGGGATCATACAAAATGCATGCTATTGTTTATTTAGTACTGACCTGAATAGGATATTTCACATCAGATATGTTTACATATAGTCCACGAGAGAAAATAATAGTTGAATTTATAAAAATTACATAGTTCAAAAGTTTTCATACACTTGATTCTTAATACTCCGTTGTTACCTGCATGATCCACAGCTGTGTTTTTTTATTTAGTGATAGCTGTTCATGAGCGCCCCTGCTGTTCTTCAGAAAAATCCTTCAGGTCTCACATATTCTTTGGTTATACAGCATTTTTGCGTATTTGAACCCTTTCCAACTTGACTGTATGATTTTGAGATTCATCTTTTCACACCGAGGACAACTGAGGGACTCATATGCAACTATTACAGAAGGTTCAAACACCCACTGATGCTTCAGAAGGAAACACGATGCATTAAGAGCCGGGGGTGAAAACTTTTGAACAGAATGGAGATGTGTACATTTTCTTATTTTGCCTAAATATCATATTTTTTTAATTTAGTACTGGCCTTCAGAGGCTACAGAAGATAGTTACATGTTTCCTAGAAGACAAAATAAATTCAATTTACCCTGATCTTCAAATTCAAAAAGGTTTCACACCCCTGCTCTTAATGCATGTTTTTTCCTTCTGGGGCATCAGTGAGCGTTTGAACCTTCTGTAGTAGTTGCAAATGAGTCCCTCAGTTGTCCTCAGTGTGAAAAGATGGATCTTAAAATCATACAGTCATGGTTGGAAAGGGTTCAAATACACAAAAATGCTGAAAAAACAAAGAATTAGTGGGACCTGAAGGATTTTTCTGAAGAACAGCAGGCAGTTTAACTGTTTAGGACAAACAAGGGACTCATGAACAACCATCACTAAACAGAAAAACAGCTGTGGATCATTCAGGTAACAACACCGTATTAAGAATCAAGTGTATGTAAACTTTTAAACAGCGCTTTTATGCAGTGGCCTCCACCTGTATTTCCATACACATCTCTCTATATAAAACCCACTGCACCACTTGACAGAGCACAAAATGTGGGCAATGAAGCAAAAACTGCTCCAGCAGTAAGCCTCAAACACTTCTGAGGAGACAAGAAACAAACATCAAGTGGTTCCAAACAGTCAAAGATTTGGTTTGATTCAGAAGCTGTGGATTACAGTCTTTCGCACCTTATTATTGCGGTAATGACTCTTTGAGACAAACCGAATCATTTTAGCGTGCCTCACAACAGCGTCTCTCAAAGGGGGACTCAACTTCCTGAGGAATAAAATTGAGTTTGAGGCGTTTAATAGGCGCTGGAAATGAAGGAGCAACACTTGACAAGCGGCTTCACTCCAGCGCTGGCTCTGCTCTGTGTGACAGCTGCGCGTCTTCACCTCCTCATTACATACTTCATAATAATCACATAAATAATATCAACACATGCGCAGACTCTGCCAGGCTCAGTCAGATTGTAGAGAAAAAAGCACTTGTGTGAATGTAGTTTATATGACTCAGCATAACACACCTCCTTAGAGAAGTTTGTCTTTGCCAAGTTTTTACTAAGTTAGATTATCACCGTTGACATCAGTGTAAACTGAACTCATACACTAGTTTGTATGAGTATTATGATTAATTCATTAAAAGAGATTACTTTTATTTCAAAGAAATGCTGTTATTTTGGACTTTCTATTCATCAAAGTTAGCCTAGAAATCTAGACGCACCCTAGCGGCAGCAAAAATTATTTTGCAGCCAGGTGGGTCTAGACACTCTCAATAGACCTTCTAGCTGCAAAAACCCAAATTGGGTCAGGCCAATCACAACGCGTATAGAGTAGGCGGGGCGGGCTTAACATATGACGACAGAGTTGCGACGGCTGCCACTTGAAAAACAAAGAATGGCGGCTGCAGCTGTCGAACAGCGGTCTTTCGAATCGGCTTTGGCCGCGACTCTGGAGGACTTGGAGTTAAGTTTTTCTTTAAGAAACGAGCAAAGAACGGCACTTAAGTCATTTTTATAAAAGGAAGATGTGTTTGGAGTTTTGCCGACTGGATACGGAAAAAGCTTAATATATCAATTAGCTCCGCTGATGGAAAAACGCATGGGACTCAGCCACAACCCGCTTGTGATTGTTGTTTCACCATTGATAGCGCTTATAGAGGACCAGTTAAAGGAGGCTACAAAATTTGGACTTAAGGCCATGCAACTTGGCAAAGGCGACCAGGGGGACATTCGAAGCGGCCGATGTCAGTTGCTATACGGGAGTCTGATTGGTTGAAGCGCTATCCTATTGCGTGCATAGGGATTTTGAGAGACAACTGTTTATCCCGCCCCTCGGAGTAAGCCGCGTCTATGGAGAGTTTCCAGACTAAACATCTTGATGTAAGTCTGGCTCGCCAGGCTACATCAAAGTATCACAGTTTCCAAAAATGTATATTTATATTAAGCAGCACAACCCTTTTTTTTAAGATTGTTATATTAAGAAATGTTTCTTGAGCACCAAATCAGCATATTAGAATGATTTCTAAAGCATTATGTGACACTAAAGACTGGAGTATGCTGAAAAATGTTGCTTTGTCATCACAGAAACAAATTACATTTTTAAATATATTAAAATAAAAAAGTGTTATTTTAAATTGTAATAATATTTCACAATATTACTGTTTTCACTGTGTTTCTGATCAAATCTCAACCTTGATGAGCTTAAGAGACTTTTAAAACATTAAAAATATGGCCGACCCAAACTTTTGATTGTGAGTGTATATTCATAATACATATTTTTAGTTAAAATTCACTTAAAAGTGACAGAAAATAGCTCAGAGACAAGACAACACATGTAGGCAACACAAGTTTAGTCTCTCTCATGTGGTTACTCCATCCGGTTCCCTCTTCTAATCATTTTCTGTCACATTTCATCAATATCTTTTACCAGTCAAAAGTTTTTGAACAGTAAGATTTTTTAATGTTTTTTTTAAAGTATCTTCTGCTCACCAAGCCTGCATTTATTTTATTTAAAATACAGCAAAAGCAGTAATATTGTGAAATATTTTTACTATTTAAAACAACTGCTTTATATTTGATTCTTACATTTTTTGTGTCATATGGTTCTTCAGAAATCATTCTAATATGCTGAGTTGCTGTTCAAGAAACATTTTATATAATTTTTATTATTATTATCAATATTTAAAACAGTTGACATCTGTTGTCCTCTAGAAAGGGGCATAGAAATGATTTTTATTTAACAAGGACGCTTTGAATTGATCAAAAGTGATGATTAAGAGATTTATAATGTTACAAAAGATTTCTATTTCTAGTTCTGCTAAACTTTCTATTCATCAAAAAACTGAAGAAAAATATATTCAGCTGTTTTCAACATCATACTAATAAAAAAATGTTTTTTTGAGCAGCAAATCAGAATATTATAATGATTTATGAGGGACTAGAAGTGACTGGAGTAATGATGCTAAAAATTCAGCTTTGAAATCACAGGAATAAATGACATTTTAAAATATATTCAAATAGAAAACAGTTACTTTAAATAGTACATATATTTTAAAATTGTACTGTTTTCACTCTACGTTGGATCAAATAAACACAGGCTTGGTGAGCAGAAGAGACTTCTTTAAAAAAAACATTAAAAAACTTTTGACAAATTATTTTCTAATTCTGATATTCTGTGAGAAGGAAAACAGCCAAAGAGGAAGGTGGTAATAAGAAATAAAAAGCTAAAAACATTACTAACGTCTTAAGGCAAAAAATAGCATCAGGGTTGATTCACCCTCCACACTCAGTCTCTCTCAGAGCAGCATGGATGCTGTAACAGATCCAGGACCCTCCAGAGACCTCGCGGAGTAGAGGAGGACTCTCACAGCAGCCCAAAGGCTCATGTGGCTATTTAAAGAGCGCTCAATTCTCTGTGATGTAGGAATCACTGCTAATAGAGATAATTCCTCGCATTGCCTGACCCACAAGGATCGGCCAGATGGGATTTGACGTACCACACACACAGTCACACTATAAACACACTGGTTACTAGTTTACATCCTCTTAGCTTTTGGGGTTTTATTGTACAAATACAGCCAAAACCATGTCTTGACGGGTTAAAAATTCTGTCATTAATTACTCATACTAATGTCTTCCAAACCTGTAAGACCTTCTTTCATCTTCAGAACACAAATTAAGATATTTTTGCTGAGCTTTCTGACCTTGCATAGACAGCAACGCAACTACCATGTTCAAGGCCCACAAAGGTAGTAAGGACATTGTTAAAAAAGTCTATGTGATATCAGTGGTTCAACCTTAATTTTATGAAGCTATGCACAGCACAGGGATAATCAGCAATTAATCTCATCAAATTCTAAGCGGTCATTACTGATGCTATTAAAATTTGTTCCATAAAGACCTTAGCTCAAGCTAATGTACGGCGTCTTTACACTTTGCTGGATCCGGATAGTAAAGAAAATAATAAAACATTCCGCCATTCCGTGCACGTTGGCAGAACACAGAGAGAAAAGTCCATTCCAGCCATCATCAATCTTTTGATTACTTACACGCCAGCTCCCACACAGAAGCTCGCAGATGCCAGAGCCAGTTAATAATTCTATCCATTTTCAGAGGTAGACTCCATCATTTATTATGTTCTGTATCTATCTCATCAGCTGTCTAATAACTCTCATCATCATTGGCTAATGCCAGAGCCAGTATTCGGCCCAGATAAAGCGCTTGGCTACACTGTTTGCTTTATTTACTTTTGTGAGCGTTGTAAAGGCTGACCGGCGGCTAATGAGTACTGCAGGGGGAGCGGTCGAGGTTACGGAGGGCAGGATCGTCTGTGATGCTGGCTAATATAGCGTTGACTTTAATCATTACCACTTATTCTGGTCACATCTGGGAGGAACATTTTGTATGCGGTGATTCTATAATGTACTCCCAACCTCTGAGAGAGAAAACAGAATATACAGATTTCAAACATCACACTCAGCATATATTATGTATGTTAGCTGTTGTCATATGAAAAGAGTGTACAAACTTCTGACTGATATTGTGAACCTGTGATAGGGGTGTGCGATATGGTGATTTTTTGGTCGTGGACAATTGAAATGTCTCCACGATCTGCTTTTGAAAAAATATCGTAGTACCGTGCTACAGTGTGCCTCAATATACTGTACAGTTGTGGCCAAAAATTTTGAGAATGACACAAATATTAGTTTTCACAAAGTTTGCTGCTAAACTGCTTTTAGATCTTTGTTTCAGTTGTTTCTGCGATGTACTGAAATATAATTACAAGCACTTCATACGTTTCAAAGGCTTTTATCGACAATTACATGACATTTATGCAAAGAGTCAGTCTTTGCAGTGTTGGCCCTTCTTTTTCAGGACCTCTGCAATTTGACTGGGCATGCTCTCAATCAACTTCTGGGCCAAATCCTGACTGATAGCAACCCATTCTTTCATAATCACTTCTTGGAGTTTGTCAGAATTAGTGGGTTTTTGTTTGTCCACCTGCCACTTGAGGATTGACCACAAGTTCTCAATGGGATTAAGATCTGGGGAGTTTCCAGGCCATGGACCCAAAATTTCAACGTTTTGATCCCCGAGCCACTTAGTTAACACTTTTGCCTTATGGCACGGTGCTCCATCGTGCTGGGAAATGCATTGTTCTTCACCAAACTGTTGTTGGATTGTTGGAAGAAGTTGCTGTTGGAGGGTGTTTTGGTACCATTCTTTATTCATGGCTGTGTTTTTGGGCAAAATGGTGAGTGAGCCCACTCCCTTGGATGAGAAGCAACCCCACACATGAATGGTCTCAGGATGCTTTACAGTTGGCATGATACAGGACTGATTGTAGCGCTCACCTTTTCTTCTCCGGACAAGCCTTTTTCCAGATGCCCCAAACAATCGGAAAGAGGCTTCATCGGAGAATATGACTTTGCCCCAGTCCTCAGCAGTCCATTCGCCATACTTTTTGCAGAAGATCATTCTGTCCCTGATGTGTTTTTTTTTGGAGAGAAGTGGCTTCTTTGCTGCCCTTCTTGACACCAGGTCATCTTCCAAAAGTCTTGGCCTCACTGTGCGTGCAGATGCGCTCAAACATGCCTGCTGCCATTCCTGAGCAAGCTCTGCACTGGTGGCACTCCGATCCCGCAGCTGAATCCACTTTAGGAGACGATCCTGGCGCTTGCTGGACTTTCATGGACGCCCCCGAAGCCTTCTTAACAATGCAGTGGAAAGTTTTTTTGGGATTAAGTTAATTTTCATGGCAAAGAAGGACTATGCAATTCATCTGATCACTCTTCAAAACATTCTGGAGTATATGCAAATTGCTATTATAAAAACTTAAGCAGCAACTTCCAACTTCCAATATTTATGTAATTCTCAAAACTTTTGGCCACGACTGTACATTCACTCATGGGACACTGCACTTATTCGTATTCGAAAATCACAAAACTACATTATTTGCATGTGCTTCAAAGTCTTACCAGTAAAATAATGTTATTTTGTCCACGAAATAAGCCTGTCAAACAGTCCCTCAGGGGCGTAGCGTCTGGATATGCAGGTGCATATGGGCCCGGGCAGATTGGGGGTCCGGTGAGCTGAGGGGGAACTTTTAATTGAAACAAGGGAGCGAATAGAGTCCTGCATGGGCCCAGCCCTGGCCCAAGACGCTCAGGCCCGAGCCTGCCCTTGTCCGACAATTTATCAGAACAAAGCTGTTTTGGATTCTAATGGCAAAGTGGGTAGATTTAGTTTTGTTTCTTTATTAAGCTATTTTAGAAATATGCTTGGAACATTTTTTGTTTGTTAAATTCAAGCCTTCTCAAATCAACACAACTTGCCTAAAAAAAATCTATAGACATAAAACACTTGATGCATTTCACAATATGAATTTAAACATTTAATCTAGATAAATGTGCGCTGTTAGATGCATATCCAATCGTTTGTGCGGAGAGTGAATGCTAAAGCATGCTTTGCAGCACATCGAAGCACCAGTGCGATCACTTGCATTTTTTTCTTAATAACAGTGAAAACCTAAAATATGCCATCATTTTTATATAAACATCTGCTTTCTACCATCTCTGTCTTGAGGATTAGCGCTTCACAAAAATGATCCGAAACTCAGCAAATATTTGCCTCACAAACATGATAAATATATCTACAGAATGCGTTAAACTAATATTTTAAAATGAAAGAATTCATGTAATAAAATCATGTTATATTGCGTAAAGTTAATGCGAAAATTCCACCTGTCTTCACATTTAACATAAAAAACAGCAATAAAAAGTAGGCTTCAAGTCAGTTAACTAGCTGATTTATGAGCTAAATAAAACAATGTTGGCAAAGCCATAGGCTTGTTGGCTTTTCTGAGGTAGGCTAAATGTTGTTACTATTATCATGACTTCACAAGATGTTTTTTTTTTACTTTTTTGAAACTCTGATTGATCGATTTCATGAGACATCATGTTTATATTTTTTATGTTTATTTCATGCTGCAAATACTAAAAAGGAAAAGATCATTGATTCACATGCTGCTTGATCTGAGGCGAATATAGTTATCTCAACTACAAATTAAAGAGCATAAAAACACATTTATTGTTTGTATTTTACCATAAAATTTACAGAATTTATAGGCTGAGACTTGCGTGCTACAAATAATGAATGGACTTGAAAATGTTAAATATTATTTCCAAGCATTTATACCGTAAATAAAACAGCTGATGAATACTCACGTAAGGTTATGTACTTAAGAAAAATGGAGCCCATAATGATTGTGGGGTCCGTACAAATTTTTTGCATATGGGCCCGGGGTTGACTTGCTATGCCACTGCAGTGCCTGATTACTAAACTAACCTATCTTTGGCCTCTGGTTAATACTAATGCTCATACTGTCAAAAAACACCCAAGGATTACATATAAACACAGTTGGTTATGTCTAAAGTGTAAGCAAACAGTCGCACACCTGACAGAACTAAACATGCTGACGATTGTCATTAAAAGGACAGTTCACCCAAAACTTTAATCGCTCACATGTTGTCCCAAATCTCTATAAATTTTTTTCTTGTGCTGAACACGAAGATATTTTGAAGAATGTGGATAACAGTAGCTGGTCCCCACTCACTTTGATAGTGGGAAAAAATCAATCAAATACTATGGAAGTAACTGGGGACCAGCAACTGTTTGGTTACCCACATTATTCAAAATAAGTTTTATGTTCAACATGTTTTATGCTTAAAAACACTCAAGAGTGAGAAAATTATGACAGAATTGTCATTTTTGGGTGATGGTAGTCTAATAAAACAAAACACAAAGGAAAATCACTTACTGCTCTTGGCTAAAAAACTTTAATGCAGTTGCTTTAATAAGTCAATGTATAATTTATGTATATAGTGTATATAGTGTTTAATTTTTATATTTGTCAATTTAATTTCTAGAATGCTACTGATAAATACACCTACTGTACCTGACAATTAAAGCAATGTTTGGTTTATTTGCATATTATGTGTATTTGTAACATGTAGCCTATCTTTGTTCTTTTTTTTTAATAACAAAGATAAAATAATGACACAGATTTTTTAGCCTACATATCTGCTATTCTTTTAGTTTTATATTTTGTTACCTTGTAAGGTTTTGGTTTTAAAATAGAGAAATTAGTTTGGCTGTACTGCTCAGACAACTTGTAAAACAGTAAAACCGACATGACAAAGAATCGTGATATTTCTGAAAAATATCGTGATACGATATTTTTGCCATTTTGCCCACCCCTAACCTGTGACCTCTATGCAAGAGCTAAGGAGGAAGGAACAGGGTGATGGGCCATTTATGCCATGATTGACAGATTGAGGGGAAGTGAGGGTGTCTAGGGAGGAGAGCCGACTGATCTTGACCTCTTTACGGTAAGTTAAAGCAGCTACAGGACTAATTTACCTTGGTGGATGAAATTACTGAAAGCCAGATGTTATTTTCTATCATTTTCATCCATTTTGAAATAGTGTTTCAAAATGACATCACAGCAAATGACAACATATTATGACATAATTCCAAATCTGGTCTCCTAGATTCTATTTTGATGGTTTAAGAGATGTTTTTGGCGCTTTATAAAGGAGAACAGCCAGCTAAACCAGATAAACAACAGCTTGCCCATGTTGGGAAAACAACAAACTAGGATGGTTTAAGCTGAGAGTAGGGGTTCAGCAGGAGAATTACATCACAGGAGAAAAAAATGATGTCATTACATTAAAGAAATGAGCACCACAGTATGATGACATTATATTAAATATCAAGTCATACTAAGCCCTTAGTAGACAACACATACTAATAATAAGGTTTTTTCACCTTTCCACGCTTTCCAGTCAGCCATTTACACAAAACCTACATCTGTTGTCCTCTATATGCACACACAACCTTGCTCAGCACCACAATTTCTCATTCTAACATTTGTCAACATATGCTTTGGGAGCCACAAAATCCAATGACAGTATGAAATCTAACACTGATTGGAATTTCACACAGCTAATTTCCCAAAGGGTCTTTCCCTATTTGCCAGGATTTCCAACCAACATGCTGAAATTTAATAGTGCTTATAAAATTAGCATGTGTCCAGTTTATTATTTGAATGGATTCAGTGATAAACACAAGCTAACTGACAGATAAGGAAAGTAAAGCATTCATATAAAGCTGACTTGCAGTAGCAACATGTATACGTATATATATATATGTATATATATATGGTCAAAAGTGTACATACACCTTGCAGAATCTGCAAAATGTTAATTATTTTATGAAAAAAGAGGGATCACACAAAATGAATGTTATTTTTTATTTAGGCTACTACTGACCTGAATAAGATATTTCACATTAAAGATGTTAACATATAGTCCAAAAGTGAACACGATAGTCAAATTTATAAAAATGTCCCCGTTCTAAAGTTTACATATGCTTGATTCTTAATGTTGTGTTGTTACCAGAATGATCTACAACTGTTTTGTTTGTTTGTTTGTTTGTTTGTTTGTTTAGTGGTAGTTGTTCATGAGTCCCTTGTTTGTCCTGAACAGTTAAAACTGCCCGCTGTTCTTCAGAAAAATCCTTCAGGTCCCACAAATTCTTTGTTTTTTCAGCATTTTTGTGTACTTGAACCCTTTCCAACAATGACTGTATGATTTTGAGATCCATCTTTTCACACTGAGGACAACTGAGGGACTCATATGCAACTATTACAGAAGGTTCAAATGCTCACTGATGCTTCAGAAGGAAACACAAGGCAACAGAAGGGAGGTGAAAAGTTTTTTTTTTCAGGGTAAATTTGACTTTTTATGTCTTCTGGGAAACATGTAAGTATCTTCTGTAGCTTCTAAAGGGCTGTACTAAATGAAGAAAATGTGATTTTTGGGGCAAAATAAGAAAAATGTACACATCTTCATTCTCTTCAAAAGTTTTCACCCCCGACTCTTATTGCATCTTTTTCCTTCTGGAGCATCAGTGAGCGTTTGAACCTTCTGAAATAGTTGCATATGAGTCCCTCAGTTGTCCTCAGTGTGAAAAGATCATACAGTCATTGTTGGAAAGGGTTCAAATACACAAAAATGCTGAGAAAAAAAAAAAAAAAGAATTTGTGGGACCTGAAGGAATTTTCTGAAGAACAGCTGGCAGCTGACTCATGAACAGCTATTACTAAAAAAAAAAAAAAAAAAAAAAAAAATATTTCCTCTTGTGGACTTTTTGTAAATGTCTTTTATGTGAAATATCTTACTCAGGTCAGTACTAAATAAAAAATAACATGCGTTTTGTATGATCCCTTTTATCTTGGTAAAATATTGAAAATTTTGCAGATTCTCCAAGGTGTATGTAAACTTTCTGTGTATATATATACAGAATAGCATGGCATTTTACAGTATACATAATTAATTCATTATATATAATGCAATGACATAGACATGTTAAACTGCTAATATCTATTATAGAAATAAATAAAAACATAAATAAATATAAATATAGAAATAAATCTAAAATAATATACATTATAACTAATAAATATAGTAATAGACATGTAGATAGTAGATGTTTAAATATCAAATAATATTGAAATAATTAATATTAATTAGAACTACAGTATTATACTATGGTTCCTCAATTTCCACATATCATTTATAAATCAATAAATATCTTTTACCAAAATGTTTTAATTAAAAATAATTTAAGTGTGGCTTAAGTGTTTTTCTGGGGGCTACTGTATACACATAGATATTTTCGAATATATTTCAACTGCATTTCCGCTTCATTTCTTTGAATATAAAGTACTCAGTTTTCACGCAAAACATTAACTGTGGGTGCGGTTTAAGGCACCAAAAATATGCTCTTCACAGTCTTCAGGTCCCGCTGCTCAGATGCCCTTCCAGAGAGCAGACTCATTTCCTCGTGCTGCCTCCAGCTCTGTTTCCCACCGGCTCTGCTAACCCCCCGCAGCTCTGCAATTTCAAAATAAAGTGTCTTTTTAAGCAAGCGAGCTGTACTGCCTTTTCAACCTGTTCCAATGGAGAGCGTCTCTTTAGCAAAGCCCCATTGAGCGGCCACGTGGCACGCTTGCTAATACCACGATCACTTTCATTCCCCCGAACCTCTAAAACCCTCTTAAAAGCGCTCAGACGCAGACGCGCACACGCACGCACGGCGCCACATTAAAACGAGAGAGGGGAAAATATAAGCGGAAGCGTTCGCTAAATTGCTCCACTCCAAATGAGTCTGATGAACCGAGCCCTTTGATTGCATTTTCAAGCTCTGCATAAAATTTGTACGCCATTTTCTTTTAAAACGCATCCTCATTTACCACACTGTACCGGGAACATCAGTTAATCAGCGCCGCCCATAACCCAGTCCCGCTATCTGCAAAGAAAAAGAAAAACGGCTTGGCAAAAAAAAAAAAAAAAAAAATCCAAGCGGTGGTTGTGTGTGACACCGCGTAAAGGAAAATAAATGTTACGTGCACTCGTGTGTACGTGCGAGTGCGAGCGAGAGGGGGGTGTGATAAACGCTTGATGTGCCATCCACCCGCAGACCGTTCCCTCCTCCGTCTTTCAAAGGTGTGCGGTGCCCTTTAAGCACGGCTCGGTGGCTTATGAGAGACCGTGTTTACCCGTCTGTCAGGCTCACTGATGCCTGGGTGTACAACGATAAGGAAAGGTTGCCGTTTAAAGCCTCAGCGAGCTTTGCAAAACAAACTGGCAGCAAATGTGCATATTAATTCAGACAGACAAAACAGGTCGGAGGAAATATAATGACAGAGTGACACAAACAAAGCAGGTGCTAAAATGATCCCATTTAGTCATTTAACAAAAGCCGGCGCGTTCGCACGGCTTTCAGCGGCCGCGCTCTTTTTCCTCGCTCTGCGTTTCGAACCATCTCATCATCTATCTCGCTGCCCGCTTTCCATATTTCCCTCTCTTCCGTGGGTGAGCGATGCATGAAATCTGGGAATATGATGAAGGAAGCTGCTTGTGAAATAACTAAAATATTGAACAGAACCAGATGTGATATTGGGGTGAACAGGATGGAGCTTCCATGATTATAGGAAGTGTTTTGAGGAGACTAGCTGGGTGCAGTGTTGTTTTTGACAACCATCTTAGATTTAGTCTTAGTCTTAGTCTTTTGGACTAAAATGCTTATTAGTTTTAGTCACATTTTAGTCACTTCTATATGTGATAGTTTTAGTCCAATTTTAGTCGACGAAAAGTCAAAAAGGTTTTAGTCTAGTTTTAGCCAAAAAAAAGGGGAAAAAGTAGTCTTAACAAATTAATGTAGGTCAGTAAATATTTTGTTGGGTAGTGTCACTCATAAGTCACCATTTTCACCAACAATTACAATAATGAAGGAATGGTTTTAGACATAAAAGACATATTTGAAATACACCCATAGGTCCTCTCGCCGTTTGCGACCACCCTGTGTGCAAACTGCCACCATCATGGTTAATCGTCTGTCTGTCTGAGTGACAACAATGTGACGTGTTGAGCACGTTGTGCGCTGCAGGCCAGGTGGTGGGCATAACCAAACAAGGATAGAATGCTAAAACGGCTTGACATACTAGTATGGCAAAGAGTATTTAATGCTAAAACGGCTTGCCATAGCGGCAGATACTTTTTAGGTTTTAATCGGCATGCACTAAAAGCAGAAATGTCATGCATTTTAAACGTCTGACGGACCACCCACTAACATTTTCTTCTATTCTCGTCTCGTCAACGAAAACTCACACGTCTCGTCATGTTTTAGTCATCAAAGAGCCATTTTTATCTCGTCATCGTCTCGTTATCGTCATGAAAAAAAGTGGCGTCAACGAAATGATTTCGTCATCGTCATCGTTGACGAAACAACACTGGCTGGGTGGCAAGAGGTTACATATTAAGATGGTAAGTGTGTAAACTGTAGGCCTGTAGATTTTAAATTCATTCATACAATGCTTGACTTTCATTGTATGGACAAAAAATTTTTAAAATGAGAAATACATGCAGGTTTGGAACTATGCTGAAAATATGGGAAGTATATGGGTATATAAGTATATAGGAATTGTCATATTTTTAATGGAAATAAATTCAAGACATTTTATTACTACATACACACACACACACACACACACACACACACACACACACACACACACACATACACATACACATACACACACACACACACACACACACACACACACACACACACACACACACACACACACACACACACACACACACACACACACACAGACACACACACATACACAGACACACACATTAAGTATTACAAAAATATATATGCTCTACAAAAAAAATTGTGCTGTCAAACGATTATCCAAAATGACATACAGTAGGTGCGTACTGTGTATATTTATTATGTATACATAAATACACACAATTGGAGTCAAAAGTTTACATACACCTTGCAGAATCTGCAAATTGTCAAGTATTTTACCAAATTAAGAGGGATCATACATAATACATGTTATTTTTTATTTAGTACTGACCTAAATAAGATATTTCACATAAAAGACAATTACATTTTGTCCACAAGAAAAAATAATAGTTGATTTTATAAAATTGGCCCTATTCAAAAGTTTATGTACGCTTGATTCCTAATACTGTGTTGTTACCTGATTAATACACAGCTGCGTTTTTTGTTTTTGTTTAGTAATAATTGTTTACAAGTCCCTTGTTTGTCCTAAACAGTTAAACTGCCCGCTGTTCCTCAGAAAAATCCTTCAGTTCTCACAAATTCTTTGGTTTTTCACCATTTTGTGTATTTGGACCCTTTCCAACAATGGCTGTATGATTTTGCGATCCATCAATTCACACTAAGGGCAACTTTAAGGACTCATATGCGACTATTACAGAAGGTTCAAACCCTCACTGATGCTCCAAAAGGAAAAACAATGCATTAAGGGCAGGGGTGTAAACTTTTGAACAGAACAAAGATGTGTACATTTTTCTTATTTTGCCTAAATATCTTTTTTTTAGTACTGCCTTTCAGAAGGTACAGAAGATACGTACATGTTTCCCAGAAGACTAAATAAGTCTTTCACTTACAGTAAGTCTCTGATCTTCAACTTCAAAAAGTTTTCACCCCCTGGATCTTAATGAATCGTGTTTCCTTCTGGAGCATCACTGAACATTTGAACCTTCTGTAATAGTTGCATATGAGTCCCTCAGTTGTCCTCAGTGTGAAAAGATGGATCTTAAAAACATTCAGTAATTGTTGGAAAGGGTTCAAATACAAAAAACTGCTGAAAAATCAAAGAATTTGTGGGACCTAAAGGGTTTTGCAGATTCTGTATGTAAACTTTTGACCTCAACTGTATATATACATAATAAATACACTTATATTATGTAAACAAAAACTTTTATTATGAATGCAATTAATTGCGCTAAACCCGTCAGTGCATAAACTTGCCGGCAACCCGCCAAAATAAAAGCTTGCTGATTTTAAGTGTAAAAATGGTGAAAATTCATATAAAAATAAAAAAGTAAAAAAGAAAAATATTACAATGTAGTAGCATTGAATGAAATAAAGTACAATTAAACTATTATTATAATTATTTAATTTTTTATAGTTATATTTAATGGATTACAATATGTGTGAGCACCAAATCAAATTTCCAGGTGCTTTAATGAGAATCAGACCAAAAAACTTACAGTATGTGCACCCCTGTTTATGGCTGTCCTTAAAAGAGGGTACAAAATCTGAAGCAGTGCGTTTACCATGAAATAGTGTGGGTACAAAGACTTACACATCTGAAAGTTTTTTTTTTCATGCTGAGTCAAAAAAAAAAACACATTTTCAATAGTGACAACAAGTTTAAGGTGACTTTGACAGTGACTATTCAGTGTGAAAAGACATAAAATAGAAAAGTCTCTAGTGTTTCCATCAACAAATGTCAACAAAGACCTTTAAGACTATTTATGGACCTAATAAAAAGAAACAGCGGATGAAATATATTTAATATGCGCTAGATCCCAAAATGTAAAATATAAACATTTTTTCACTGCAATTTCTAGCCCAAATTTGTAAATATGAACTTATGGAAAACGTTACATAAGATTCTGGTCATAACGCCCACCTGTGAGCATTGCAATGATGAAAGCATTGCAAAATTTGTGATTTGCATGTTAGGAGGAGTGAAGTTCACTTATCTCTCTTTTTATGCATTTTTTATTTTTTAAAAACTAAGTGATAACTCTACCTAGTCCACCGTCATCAAATAACAAGAAAATGATAATGCATAGACAATCTTAACGTAAAATATCCCCGTGTGAATAGATGCTGGACCATCGATCAATAGTCCATTAGCATCCGTTTCTCCGTTGTCCCCCAGGCCTCACAAAAATCGCCTCCCTCAGTTTATTCATCTCTCTGTTGTCCTCTGGCCCCGCATAACTACAGATTAGCTCACTCAGTAGAGCCTCCATTCTAACCAAAGCCATTGTGTGCAACCGCATTCACCCTGAGACCAGAGTCACCTTAACGAAAGCGCAAAATTAAAAAGGCGCTCGATCGCGCGGCGAGTCCTTGTGCTGACAAAAGCGGCGGAGAAGAATAAATTGCAGCCACGACAGAAAAACAGTCTGTGATATAAATATGAAAAAGAGCCTGATTTAATTTAGTGCTCATCTGCTAAGGGCTAGAAAAAGAAATGAAATTTGAGAGGCATAATTCATCAAACCAAGCAGCCTCCATTTCAGCGGTGTCAGAGCCTCTCAGAACAGGGCAAAGAGAAACGTCTTCAAAGCTTCCAGAACCCATGGCATCAAACGTCGCAGGGAACGTGACTGCTTCATTAGCATTCCCGAGCACTTTTCCATGCTCAAATTAACATCGGCATAGTGAAATTACTGATTAAGCGATCTCGAGTGGTGGAGTTGTGACAAGTGCCATTTGTTGGGCTGCTGTTCTGAGGCTTTCTGAGGAACTGATGCTCGCTTTTAGAGTTACACAGAGATAAGGGCGCATCTCTTACCTCGTTGACATTGATGCCGTGTTTCCTCATGTACTCTCGGTCGTTGACCTGACCGCCCTCTGCAAAGTCCATGGTTAGAATACGCTTGGTGGAAAGATCCCAGTGAATCTTCGGGATCTGGGAGAAGCAAAACAAAGAATAGCTTCTCAGCAAATGTCATAGACTTGCATTGAGTCAGGGTAAGATGCACCACTTCTTATTTTAGTTGTTCTCGGCAAGAAATCAGATTATCACAATCCTATTCCCAAGTCTTATGCTTGACATTTAACATTTGTGACCCTGGACCACAAATCCAGTCAGGGTAGGGCAATATTTGGCCAAGATACAACTATTTGAAAACCTGGAATCTGAGGGTGCAAAAAAAATCTAAATATTGAGAAAATCACTTTTAAAGTTGTCCAAATTAAGTTCTGAGCAATGGATATTGCTAATAAAAAAATTAATTTTAATATATTTATAATAGGAAATTTACAAAATATCTATATGGAACATGATCTTTACTTAATATCCAAAGAATTTGTGGCATAAAAGAAAAATCAATAAGTTTGACCCATACAATGTATCGTTGGCTATTGCTACAAATATACCTGTGCTCCTTAAGACTGGTTTTGTGGTCCTTACAGATGTAACATTTAGAAAATTTCGAAGTAGTTAAACCATTTTCAGTGCATTGTATTAGTATTAGTTCTGAGTGGTTTTTAGAGTATTGCTATGTGGTTGCCAGGTAGTTGAGTGGTTTTACGCTATGCATTTTAGAGGGTTGCTATACAGTTGCTAGAGACTTCTAAATGGTTTTTAGAGTGTTGCTCTGTGGTTGCTAGGGAGCTGAGTATTTTACAAGTACTGCTATTACTGCAGTTACTGAAGAGTTGAGTGGTTTTATGCTGTGCACTTTCTAGTCTTCTAAGTGTTTTTAAAGCATTGCTATATAGTTGCTAAGGAGTTCTAAATGTTTTTTACAGTGTTGATGTGTGGTTGCTAGAGAGTATTTAAGCATTGTTATGTGGTTCCTAGAGAACAGATTTTCAAACCCTAGGTTGCAAGACTTAAAAAATGCCTGGATGATTTAAGGAAAATGTATATAAAGTGGAGATCAAAATTAGAGAGCAACTAATTGCAAGGTCACTGCTTAGTCCTATTTGAAGTTAACCTAACAGGAGTAGAAGGGCAGTTTAAGCATATTTCATAAATGAAGCACAGTATAAATCTTTAAATGAGATATTTAAAAAAAAAAAAAAACTCTAGTCAAAATTAGAGAACACTTACAGATACACTCAAAAAAATGATTCTGCCGCACTGTACAGTTAATTTAAAAAAATCTTTTTCATTTAACACCATTGTGTTAGGTTTCCCATTTAAACAATTGCATTGTGTTAAACTGATTTGAAACAGTTTCGTTTTGGTTCAACTCAATATTTTAATTTTGAAAGAACGTATTTCAATTAAGTAGAGTTGAGAGTACATAAATTATTTTACTTGTGTAACTAGGAAGTGGATTTCCCCTTCCCATCATGCTTTGCACACGGCTGGATAAGGAGAGTAAATGTTGAAATAAAATTTTATTTTATGCATTTTTTTTATAAAATGATAAAATTGGGAGACTTGTTAATGTTTAATGTTCTTTTATGTTTGTATTTAAAACAGTTTCTGGTATGGTAGTGTTTTTGGGGGTTACCATTGTGGTGAATGCATAGAGCATGTGCTTGGGTTGAGGACCTGATAACATAAGTTAAAGTTGTTTTAATAATAAAATAAACAACTACTTTGGGTATGCCATGGATGTAACAAAGCTATCTTATGGCTAATGCCTAATAAGTTGGTTAATGCCTAAAGTTAAGTAAATCCAATGTATCATTTTTTGAGTGTAGAAGAATTTCTGCCTAGTCATTTGTTTTCCAGTTAAATGTTTTAGATTGAGTTCAACAAGCATAAAATAATTACTTCATAAACGTATCAATTTCATTGAAACTATATTTGATCAAATTGAGTTGGCCCAACTAAATTACATTTCATTGCATGAATTTGTTTTTTATGAGTTGGGGTCACACATATTTATTGGATGGAAATCCTGCCCTCAATTAAATTGAGTTCATCCAATGACTTATTTTTTTGAGTGTACCTCCAAGTTAATAACGTTAATCTGGCACCTGCTGCTAATTTCCCTAAATTATATGGCAAACCCTTTATAACTAGGAGTTTACATATGCTTGATTCTTAATAATGTGTTATTAATTGAATCCACAGCTGTTTATTTATTTATTTGGTTTTTCAGCATTTTTGTTTATTTGAACCCTTTCCAGCAATGACTGTATGATTTTGAGATCCATCTTTTTACACTGTGGACAACTGAGGGACTTATATGCAACTATTACAAAAGGTTCAAACACTCACTGATGCTTCAGAAGGAAACACAATGCATGCCGGAGGGTGAAAACTTATTAGAAGATCAGGGTAAATGTAACTTATTTTGTCTTCTGACGAACATGTAAGTATCTTCTGTAGCCCCTGGCTCTGCTGAAATGCTAAAAAACCAAAGGGATTTTCCTGAAGAACAGCGGGCAGTTTAACTGTTCAGGACAAACAAGGCACTCATGAACAGCTATCACTAAACAAAACAAAACAGCTGTGGATCATTCAAGTAACAACACAGTATCAAGAATCAAGCTTATGTAAACTTTTGAACAGGGTCATTTTTATAAATTCAGCCATTATTTTCTTCTTGTGGACTATATGTAAACATCTTGTTTTGTGAAATATCTTATTGAGGTTAGTAAAAAAAAATTAAAAATAACATGCATTTTGTATGATCCCTCTTATTGGAGAATTTTGGTAAAATAATTAACATTTTACAGATTCTGCAAGGTGTATGTAAACTTTTGACCTCAACTGTATGTAACAAAGTTCAAGAATCAGAAAAGGAGGAGGCTGGAACTGGCAAACATAACTTTACTAACAAAATGAATATAAACAACAAAGCGTAAATTGGTTTTGCAGATAACAAAACCAATTCGTAAACTTCAAGGCCTGGTCCTCTTTCGCGTTTCACTGGTTTCCAGGTCTGTGAAACAAAACCAGCCCAAATGCTAATCAAAACTAGCCTCATCATGTTTTTTTTCCTTCATATGGGGTCTCCATTCCATCGAAATTGCATTCCAGAAAGATCAGATGTGGTTTCTAAGGAGCTAAGTGTTTTAAGTGTTTATATGCAGTTGATAGGGTGTTTTGAGATGTTTATGCACCAAAAGATTAGTATTTAATGTAAGATGTTTGTTCAAATTTTATAATTGCCTTATTAAACAGCAGTAATGAACCAAACACTGGAAAAGAGTTATAGACAATACTATGAGAGAACAAGCATTACTAGCCATACCAAAATCGCCAATTTGCACCCTGGAGTCGCTATCTGCATTTCTAGACAATGACATAGAGAAAATAGGTTCCAGCAATAAGACTCTCTGTGACGGATAATGCCAGATGCTCAGAATTAGCTATAATCTGCACATAAAGCTCAAAGCAGCAGGCTTTCTTGATGCGTTAGATGACCTTGGTACTGTATTCCATACGACTGCTTCCTGTTCCTGAACATCACTGCTTATCTGGTGCATCGCTCTACCAAGTTGTCTCTCTAATTAAAAACTTTCCCTACATAATGAGGAAGATTCACTGTTTTGTTTTCTTTGATAATTTTCTCTCCACCTGATACTAAGGCCTGGCTTTTGCCACTACCTCCGGCGACACACTTTCAGCCTAGTTCCTCCCCGCTCTCTTTATCAAGCGAACGTCACGATAAAAAATCCCTCCGTTAGCACCATATAAACAGAGCCATTTTTCAGCTCAGTGTCTGCCTTGTGGAACAGCCAAACGCTCTGAACTGCCTGCGACTCCGCTGCGCCGTCGCCGCTGTATAATCACGCTTGTTTTACAGGGCGAGAGGCTGATGCAGAGAGTCGGGGATTTATTCCTGACATGGCGGCTTGTGCTCCGCTGTCAAACGTTTTGACAGAGCTAATAGTGTGCATTAGAGGCACAAATCTGCGGGTGTAAACCCAGGCAATTCTCATTACCCTGCAGGGCCAGCCAGGTCTCTTTGTTATTCATTAAAAATGAAAAGGGGACTTGCCTGGAAGCATTTGGCAGTTGTTATGACAGATTATTTACCTTGCAAAGTCTTCTTGCAGGGGAGAAATATGAGGGTACTCTGATATGTGGAAACAGTGTGGAAAAAGTGTAAGTTGAAGCTAGTGTGCCGTTTTAGTGAGACTTGTAATGTGACTTCCTCCACTTAAAAGTTGACAGAATTTTCAAAATAAGATGTTGAAATGTCAAAAAAAGTCTGAGCTTTTTGTTTTTTCGTAGTGCTGAAGTTTTCGAAATATGAGTTTGCATTCATTTTTCATTGCACTCGTGCAGCTTTGAAGGGCACACTACTCTCAGTCGTTCCAAACGAAAGTGAGCAGCTGAATTCTTTCCTGAAGGCCGTTGGCAAAGTAAAAATCATTGGTCACTTCAAGAAAGTAATTTTGCCTTTGCCATTTATGAACCTGGCTGGCAAGTCCTCGGATTTATTTTTAAAACCTGAGGTCATTTAAGACACTAAGATCTTTGATTTTAAAAAAGGCTAAAAATTGCTGTTGTACACCCAAAGGCTGTCAACGAGGAAAAAAATATTTACATGTTTGTTTGATGGTTTTACCAAATGCTGCATGAGTCACAAACCTTCAAAAACTTGAACTGCTTCAGCATGTCTGCTATTTTTTCAGCGTTTCGTCCCTCATTGAGGAAGTCCAGCTCTAGAGGCATGTTCTTCTTGGCTTCTTCCACCAGCCACATAAAGGCAAAGTCTGGAAACAACCAGTGGACAACCTGAAGGAGAAACTGAAAACAGACAAACATTTAGTTATGCACATTTACATGCCCCTTTCGGGATTTAAATAACATGGAATTATATTTTTTTATTTATATATTTTATTTTACATTTTATTATAATATTTAAATCTTATTTAATTTTATTGTTCTGTCCTGATAAAACTATTTGTGACCCTGGACCACAAAACCAGTCATAAGTATCAATTTTTTGAAATTGAGATTCATATATCATCTGAAAGCTGAATAAATATAAGCTTATAAGCTTTCATTGATGTACGGTTTTGTTAGGATAGGACGATATTTGGCAGATATAGAACTATTTGAAAATCTGGAATCTGATGGGGCAAAAAAAATCTAAATATTGAGAAAATCGCTTTTTAAAGTTGTCCAAATAAAGTTCTTAGCAAAAAAAAAAAAGTTTTGATATATATATGATAGGAAATGTACAAAATATCTTCAAGGATCACGATCTTTATTTAATATCCTAATGATTTTTGGCATAAAGAAAGAAATCCATAATTTTGACCCTTAAAATGTATTTTAGGATATTGCTACAAATATAGCCTTGATACTTAAGACTGGTTTTGTGGACCAGAGTCACATTTTATATAACATACATGCATTTGATTAAGTACAATCAATCAGTCAGTTGCAAAACAAACCCCAAATAAGTGATGCAGATTGTGACGGGAAGCAAAAAGTAGAAAAAAAAAAAGGGTTCAACTTTTTACAGTTTCTGGAAGAGGTATGTTAACTTGCACACCTGTGCAATGCATTAAACTGAAGTCCAGACTCTGAATAAGGCCTGGCCATAATAGAGTAATTATATGTGATACAAATGAAATTGTAGGTGCATGGACAAATGGCTATTTGCAATAAAATGAATGAATAAAACTGTTGGTTGAATGATGGATTCTATTTTTTAAGCACTAATGGGAGGTGAATAGGCCCCTAGACGGATCGAGCTATACATGGGCGTGTGACAATGACAAAGCGTGTGAATTAGGCATCAGAAGCCCGGCATCGGCAGCCCTGCTCCCTCGGTAATTACCTCCATCACAACAATGTCCTTGGAGCTTTGGCGCTGGACCTTGGGATGTTGTACCTTCACTGCCACCGTCCTCCCATCTGGAAGTACTGCTTTGTGGACCTGAGCGAGGGAGGCGGCCCCTTGAGGCTTTTCCTCAAACTGGATGAAAAGATCGCTGAGCTGAGGAGAGAATTTTATTTAAAGGTTAGAAAACTGGAAAGAGGCAGGAACTCTATCACACTGGAATGCCGTAGGTGTTTTTGACACTGAAAAACAAGCAGGCAGTCATTTAAATGACACTTTTATCCAAAGAAACTTGCAGTACACTCATGGGTGGATTCAAGAAGCGAGTAAAAAAGGAAATTGCACTGTACTAAGAGTTTAGCAGTTTTTGGCTTTGCAGCATTCTAGGTTTAAAACAATCATTTTTTAGTCAACCTTTAGTATTTTTAAGAACTGAATAAAATAAAATTAAAATACAATTGAAGTCAAAAGTTTACACACCTCTTGCAGAATCTGAAAAATGTTAATTATTTTATGAAAATAAGAGGGATCATTCAAAATGCATGTTATTTTTGTACTGACCTGAATAAGATATTTTACATAAAAGATGTTTACATATAGTCCACAAGAAAAAAATAATGGCTGAATACATAAAAAATGATCCTGTTTAAAAGTTTACATATTGATTCTGTGTTTTTTTGTTTAGTGATAGTTGTTTATGAGTCCCTTGTTTGTCCTGAATAGTTCAACTGCCTGCTGTTCTTCAGAAAAATCCTTCAGGTCCCACTGATTCTTTGTTTTTTTTTTCAGCATTGTGTATTTGAACCCTTTCCAACAATGACTGTATGATTTTGAGATCCATCTTTTCACACTAAGGACAGCTGAGAGACTCATTTGCAACTATTACAGAAGGTTCAAATGCTCACTGATGCTTCAGAAGGAAACATGGCGCATTAAGAGCCTAGGGGTGAAAACTTTTTCCATTTGAAGATCATTTGGTCTTCTGGAAAACATGTAAGTATCTTCTAAAGGGCAGCACTAAATTAAAAATGATATGATATTTTGGCAAAATAAGAAAAATGTACACATCTTCATTCTGTTCAAAAGTTTTCACCCCCGGCTCTTAATGCATCATTTTCCTTCAGAAGCATCAGTGAGCGTTTGAACCTTCTGTAATAGTTGCATATGAGTCCCTCAGTTGTCCTCGGTGTGAAAAGATGGATCTCAAAATCATACAGTCATTGCTGGAAAGGTTTCAAATACACAAAAATGCTGAAAAACCAAAGAATTTGTGGGACCTGAAGGATTTTTCTGAAGAACACTGAACAAAAACAAAAAAAAAACACAGCTGTGGATCATTCAGGTAACAACATTTGGTAAAATAATTAACATTTAGCAGATTCTGCAAGGTGTAAACATTTGACCTCAACTGTATATGTTCAATAAATTGATTTTAGCAACATAGCCTCTTAACTTCCATCTAAACTTGAACAAATCAAATGTATTAAATGGTTCTCTTTCCAACACTTCCCCCAAAATGTGTTATACTACATGTAAATACTGTCTACAAAGAAATATGATATTCAACAAGGAACAAATCATTTAATTGCCAGTTCAGTTATAACAGCGGGGGAAATTATGTTGAGCAGGGTGTAAGCAGGGCATCTTGTAAATGCAGTTGGTGAAAAATAGCATGACTGATCAGTATGCCACTTTTTTCCTGCAATGCCAACTGCAATGAATATTCAACACAGACACAACAGGGGCAGTGGAAGGGGATGCCAAGAGGAAGTGACAAATTTCTCGTTTGTGTGTGCACAAGAGGAGTTAACCATAAATAAATACTCCAAAAGGAATATCAAGCTGTTCTGCTCCAAAACAACATATTTCCAAATGTGTTTCACAGCTCCTGGAGAGACAAAATGATGTACGTGCTGTTAAAAAACAAGTAATAGTGGACCTTTCAACATCGAGTGCCAAGAAATCCTAGCTTTCGCACAATTAACATCACCTGGCAACCTCTAACGAGAGTGCAGCAGATGAAGGTCAACTCAAATTCGGTTGTTCTTTTTAAAGCTTCTTAGTATAGAGTGACATACTAAAACCAATGTCTATTTCTTATTTCTTGTGATGTGAATACATTCACCTCAGAAGGTGAAATTATACTACAGAAATACCTCATTTTGTTCAATAATTACATAAATCCTTCTTGTATAAGGCGACCATGTAGTTCTATATGATGAGCTTAGTGAAAATTCTCATCCAAGATGTGGCCAGAGTTAATGAAAATCAATAATAAATAAATAAAGTATATTACACTACTAAATTATACATGTATCTTTGTTCTTGTGTATAATTTTACCCGGTATTTTGTCTGCCTTTGATTTGCTGCTCAGCAATATGCAAACCAAATCTATGAGGACTGGTCAGGTCTTGTGCAGGTACTCCTTATGAAGCCCATCTAATGAAAATATTTAAGCTGTAGAAATGGCAAGTTAATCTGCATTAAAGATCTTGTTTGTTCATAATCGAGTCCAAAAATTGGAAGCTTTGATTTGGAAGCAGCCAAATTCCAAAAAAAGAATTTAGAAAATGGAGTGAGTGGCTCCGACACATCTGATGACTAAGTTAGCGGATTTTATCATCATCCAGGTTGGATGTTTGCCATCTGTGTCAGCTGAGCGGCGTGGGGTGGACCAGAGAAACCTCCAGAGAGAGAGAAAGAGGCATGATGCCAGGCTCTGCTGTCTCAGGTGAAGGACCATTGAGAAACAGACACTTCTCACCTTATGCATTCACCCAGAAATTTCCCCTGCAAATGGCTGTGATCCAGCCTGTTGCTGTCTGGATGGCACCCAGGATGATAAGTATGAGTAACATGCAAAACAACAGAGCAAGAGGTAGCTGTGAGTTTTGCCTCTCTGAATGTAAAACCTTTTTAGTGACACAAACAAATAAAAATAGAGCTTCTCTGTGTTATGATTAGTTCATGTCCAGAATAAAAAAGTCCTGATAATTTACTCACCCCATGTCATCAAAGATGTTCATGTCTTTCTTCAGTCGAAAAAAAAAATTAAGGTTTTTGAGGAAAACATTCCAGGATTTTTCTAAATGTAGTGGACTTCAATGGAGGCCAATGGGTTGAAGGTCCAAACTGGAGTTTTAATGCAGCTTCAAAGGGCTCTACACAATCCCAGCCAAGGAATAAGAGTCTTATCTAGCGAAACTATGTATCATTTTCTAAAAAAAATGTATATACTTTTTTAACCACAAATGCTTGCCTTGCACTTGCTTGACTTCATGCATCACGCAGTGTTTACAAAGCGAACGTGCAAAGAAAGTCAAACACCTATTACAAAATTGGTGAAAACAACGATGTTGACGATTTTGAAGTTGGAGGAGAAAATTAGATTTTTTGTCCTGTCTAACCGTGTGTGACTTTTCCAACACGATTACGCAATTCATGAAGATGCGTGTATGCATCGCAGAACTAGTGAAATTTTTATAAAATGGCCGATCGTTTTGCTAGATAAGACCCTTATTCCTTACTGGAATTGTGTAGAGACCTTTGAAGCTGCACTGAAACTGCAATTTGGACCTTCAACCCATTGGCCACCATTGAAGTCCACTATATGGACAAAAATCCTGGAACGCTTTCCTCAAAAACCTTAATTTCTTTGCAACTGAAGAAAGAAAGACATGAAAATCTTGGATGACATGGGGGTAAGTAAATTATCAGGAAATTTGTATTCTGGAAGTGAACTAATCCTTTAAGATTTTCCAGTTCCTTGCAGAGAAAACAACTCTATAATTAAATGATATAAAGAAACACCCCATTCCAGGAGCAGAAATTAGTACTTTTACTTGTGAAAGTAAAGGCCCAAATTCGTGTAGACTTTCATCCTAGGGTGTAGCTTTTTCATTTATTAATTCCTATAGTATGTAACCCCTCTCCCTGGGTCCGAGCGTGTCTCGAACCCGGGTTTCCAGCATGGGAGGCAGGCCACTACCAAGGAGGCTAAAGACTGCAGCCACTAGCGGCAGTCGCTAATGTGCCTCTTGAGATTAGGGTAGTGAGGTTTACCTGCACAACACCTACCGCTGGCCTCCATTACACTCACCCCCCTAAACCTCACTCCCATCCGGGTCACGGCACCAATGTAACCCCTCTCCCTGGGTCCCACTTCGCCCCCACTCTGAGCGGGTCTAACAACTAACAAGGAGCCACTAGCGTCAGTCTCTAATGCGACAACAAATTTTCCTATAAATGTGTTTTTTGGGGTTTATTGGCAGTCTGATAAAGTCTAATAATGGATCTAAGGTAGCCTAATACGTCTGATATAGTCTGAATTGGTCTATCTGGCTTGTTTTGAGTTTGTCTGAATAAAACTTTTCAGCTTTCAGACTGTCATAAGTTTGTCATCACGCTTTCCAACTCTTAAATGTTGTATTTAGTTATCATTTCTTTCCACGTTTTTCTTCAGCGCAGAAGTAAGCCTATGGGTGAGACTTCTGGGTCATTATCCGTTATAGGGAAACAGCAAAAAGAATAACAATGTGCAGTAAACAGTAACTGTTTGCACTACAAACAATATGTTCATAATTAAGATAATACATCACAATAATATGGTAAGACACACCAATTTGCACCAATATCAAGCAGCAAAATGGCCTCGACCACTCATACGGTAAGAAAAACACGGAAGTCCATATGGCCAGGTTTAGACTATTGGGATAAAGTCTAGCATGTTTTGGAGCTTTTCCTTTCCAAGAAAGCCACCTTAGAAAATAATAGACTGTCTGACCATCATGTAAAATTTGAAAAGACAGTTTGTTTTGTTTTTACTGTCTAGAGGCAGGTTTATCTGAAATAGCTTTTACCACAACAATAGACTGTCTCATTCAAATAACGGCAGCAGGTCAGTCCAAAATTGTACAGACAACACAGAAGAAATGCATGGAAAATGTGTGTAGACACTGTGATCTGAACATTCTGTCTGTCCAACAGTAAAAACCACCAATTATTTTACAGACAAAGCTCGGAAAACAAAGCAAAATAAAGAGATCTGCTTCAGGATGTCTAGTTTATTTGCTACTAAGTGCCTCAAAATATTTCAAGCCACTAACCAGGCAAACTTTGACCTTTGACTTTATGGATAGTTCACCCAAAAATAAAAATTGCCCCATGATTTACTCACCCTCAAGCCGTCCTAGATGAATACAATCAGTGTTATATTAAAAAATGTCCTGGCTCTTCCAAGCTTTATAATGACAATGAATGGGTGTAACTCTAATTGTATTCGTCTGAAAGAAGAAAGTCATATAAACTTTGGATGGCTTGAGGGTGAGTAAATCATGGGGTAATTTACATATTTGGGTTAACTATTCCTTTTATGGATTTCAGATCTTTGACTCTCCATTCTCAAATGTTCACAGTTGCAGACCAGATTACTGTAATAGATTTTATCCCTGCAGATGCAAAAGTTTCTTGTCAGATAGTAAATCTGATTGGATTGTTATTTTACCACATACTTGCCATTATTGAGTTAAACAAGCATTACATAGTCTGTGAACAGACTGTGGTGGTCAGTATCTGAAACTGAGAGCATGCTTACGGATACCTATTCCATTATTTAAATAAATACTTCATTACTAGCCCATTTATAAAACTTTCCAACTAGCACAAGCAGTCACTAGTCAGTTTTAGATGCTATGCAAGGCCTTCACATGCATAGCAAAACAATCCAGCCTCCTTCAAAACAGTTTTACAGCAACACCGCTGGACTCAGAGTCAGCAGGTGGACATGGTTGGTGTTACCCATCTAAACTCAGTGTTTTTTGTACACAGACAACCTGTCTGATTAGGGTAATGTGAACCTGACCATAGCTAGTTGCTCAGAGGGACCTTCCAGCTCTCCCGAGGCACCTCTCCTGCTTATGACTAGCACTTGCCACTGCATGAGTTATGCAACGTTATCTCTGGGAAAGCTCTAATTTCACCATAGCCATGCAGATGATTTTTTTCTGTGTGTGATTTTGACACAAGCTTTTGACACAAGATGTTTACTCTTATATTAAATGTATATTGAGATTATACACTATATATAGTGTGTTGCTTCATAAAATGACGGTTTAACCATTATTCTATGATGTAAGAGTCAAGCAAGATCCTGCATCACACACACAGGGCCCCTGCTGAGTCACTTCTTTAGCATCTGTCAATCAAAGCCTGGAGGGGGTGGGACTATGACAAGCCCCTCCCACCCAAGCTCCATTCTTCTCACAGCGAGACAAGAATAATGGAAGCAATTAGCTACAGCAGAGGTCAAGATGGAATCCCTAGAGAGCTGTAGTCATTAGACTAGCCTGTCTCTTGCCATGTGCAATATGCTCACCCCACGGTACTACAACAGCGTTCACTACAGGAGCCACTGTATCAAACCTCAATCATGCGCTAATTCCCTCTGGAGTTGCGTTTCAATATGTCCAGTGTGGCATGTAAAGCACAGGTCTGGCATTTGTATTTTCGTACCAATTTGCCTCGCTGTCCTTTCTCATTTTTGTTATTTTGTTTTTGCCGGAGCATTCACGCAGTTGACCCAGTTTGTCCTTTCTGAAATGATCAGATAATCAGAGTTTTGTCTCTTTTTTCGTGCGAGCTTATCTAAAGCCACAGATGACTGGGAGCACAGATCAGCCAGTGCCTGCGATGGCCTGATAGCACAGCGTGACCTCTGACCTCCCGCTGAGCAGCCGGAGCCATTATTGTGCCTCACTGTAATCACAGTCAGCTGAGACTGCCGCAGAGGGGATACACAAACAGAGGAGATGCGGGTGTGAGTGGCCCTCTAAACAACTAAAGCCTGTCTACTGACTGACCAGTGAGGCTGTGACATTCATTCACCTGTTAACAAATTTAGACGTGCAGAACTGGAAATAAATAAATAAATAAATAAATAAATAAAATACATAAAAAATAAAATAATATAAACACAAATTTAAATATAAAATAAAATACAAATTAAATAAAAACAAATTAAAATTAAATAAAAACAAATTGTAATAAAATAAAATAATATAAATACTTTGAAAATTTGAAAATAAAATTACAAAATAAATAAATAAATAAAATAAATGTCACCTTTATTTATATAATGCTTAAAAGCAGGTATAACAGCTCTAAAAATGCCTATTAACTTGGGGGCAGCCGTGGCCTAATGGTTAGAGAGTCGGACTTGTAACCCAAAGGTTGCGGGTTCGAGTCTCAGGTCCGGCAGGGATTGTAGGTGGGGGAAGTGAATGTACAGCACCCTCTCCACCCTCAGTACCACGACTGAGGTGAGTCCCTTGAGCAAGGCACCGAACCCCCAACATTTGCCGCAGCAATGGCAAATGGCAGCAATGGCTGCCCACCGGGTGTGTGTTCACAGTGTGTGTGTTCACTACTGTGTGTGTGCACTTGGATGGGTTAAATGCAGAGCACAAATTCCTAGTATGGGTCACCATACTTGGCCTCACGTCACCTCCTTTCCTTTCCTAATAGACCAATGAGGCTGTGAAAAAAATTCAATAAATAAAATTAAAATTAAATAAAATAAAATAAAATTTAAATTGAAATATTAATAAAAATAAAATAAAATAAAACCAATTATAATACAATAAAATGAAATAAATAAAAAAATAACAAATACAAATTTTAAATAAAATTACAAAAATAATATATAAAATTAAATTAAAAATTAAAATAAAGTAACTAATAAATAAAATTAAATAAATGTAACCTTTATTTATATAATGCTTAAAAGTAGGTATAAAAGCTCTGAAAATGCCTACTAACTGACCAATAAGGCTCTGACATTTATTTACTTGTTAACAAATTTAGATGTGCAAAAATGAATAAAATAAAAGTAATTTTAAAATAAAATAAATAAAAAAACTTAAAAAAATAAATTTAGATGAAAATTTTTAGAACTGAATATTAAAATAATAGTAAAAAAATACAATTTATATAATGCTTTTTACAATACAGTTTGTTCACAGCAGCTTTACAGGGATAAACAGGAAAATAATGATGTAAGTCAATGATGCAAACAGAGTTCAATTCTGCTCTAAAGCAGGGATAAATAAAATTAAAATTAAGTTACAAATAAACGGAAAACTAAATGAAACATCTGAAGAAATGCAAAAAACTAAATCAAATTACTAATTATCATGTATTTCCCAGGTCTTATTGAGATAATCTCTCTTCTACCAGGAAGACTTGACCAATGTCAACAGTAACTATATAAAATAATATAATATAATATAATAATAAAATATTACTAGGTAGCTGCTAAGTTGACCAAGTCCCTAGGCTCAGTTTGCCTTTAATGTACATTTCTGAAAGTTTTCACTCATTTATTGTACACCAGGTGAAGATTTCATTTAAGCACTTAGAAAAGTAATAGCCTCAACCGAAGCAAACACCAGTAATAACATTTCAAAATATGCTGTGTGCATTAGCTTTAAACATAGTTTTACCTTTAGATTTTGATAAACTACTCACCAGCCCCACTGAAACTAATAGCATAACCAAAAAATCAATCATATATAAATGTGAGTTTGTGAAACATTTAGAATTAAGCAGATTTCTGCATGAATACTTCCTAATAAATATACAGGATTTACAAATGTGTGTGTACGTGTGTATGCATGTTTAAAAGCTATAAATACCTCAGAAATCTCGATGGCTCAAAGATAACTCACCATATCCGCATTCAGACACATACTAACAACCTGCACTGAATCAAATGAAGAGAAGCCTTGCCATACTGCACTAAAACACATAACTGTGTATCTCACATTATTTACAGTCGATAATATCCAGTAGTTTTCTTTTGCAGCAAAGCCCATTAACATTTCTGAAACTGAGTTTTTTCATTAGGCTATTCTTCCTCCTAAGAACGGCAATCTTATCTTAATTACACAAATACAAAAACGTGTTCACCAAAATAAAACAGCAACAGTTGAGCATTCCTATTCAAATGCAAACTAAATTCTTTTTTTTTTTTCATAATGTATTATGGTTTCTACAAAAATATTAAGCAGTACAACTATAACAACAAATGCTTCTTATGACAAAACTAAGATGTACACAAATGTGAATAAGCTTTCCATTGATGTATGGTTTGTTAGGATTGGACAATATACATGTATTTGAAAATCTGGAATCTGAGGGTGCAAAAAAATCTAAATATTGAGAAAATCGCCTTTAAAGTTGTCCAAATGAAGTTCATAGCAATGCATATTACTAATCAAATATAAAGTTTTGATATGTTTATGGTAGGAAATTAATCAAATATATTCATGGAACATGATCTTTACTTTAAATCCTAACGATTTTTGGCATAAAAGAAAAACTGATCATTTTGACCCAATACCCAATGTTTTGTTGGCTATTGCCACAAATATGCCTGTGCTACTTACGACTGGTTTTGTGGTCCAGGGTCACATATTAGAATGATTTCTGAAGGATCATGTGACACTGAAGAGTGGAGTAATGGATTCATTCCTCTTCCTTCAATCTTACTGGATTGCAGATTCAGTAGTAAGTGAGTGGCATTTTAGTGTTAACTTGTCCAGGAAGGAATTAACCTATTTGCTCTGTGACTTTATCTTTAAACTAACAGAGGTGATCAAGATGCACTCAAGATGAAAGTCAGCTCGACTCAGGAGTGAATTTGTGCTCTGTGAGGGGGATGTACTCTAAAGAAGCACAAGGCAACATCTCGCGTTTGTCACCTTCTCTTCTCCCCCCCTCCCCGCCGCAATCCACAAATAAAGAGCGACAAACCACTTAAATTCTTCCCTTGCCATCGCCTGTA
Organism: Garra rufa; assembly: GCF_049309525.1. NCBI lineage: Eukaryota > Metazoa > Chordata > Actinopteri > Cypriniformes > Cyprinidae > Garra > Garra rufa. The sequence goes on from NC_133381.1 coordinate 13,537,059, forward strand.
CTTTTGTGAAATTATAGGGGAAGCAACAAAGGCAAAGGAGCTGTCTCCCATGCTGAGCTCCACTGGAGACAGGGCAGCTGGAAATTTGTGCACCATTTTCTGTCCTGAAATCATAGAATATTCCCAGAGTCTGCAGATTCAGCTTTTTTCCTGAGATCTTCAGGGTCAGCATCCCAGCTCTTCAAGCTAGAGAAACTGTGGGGTCATGGACAATACCAGAGCATTTTACACAAGTGACACCTCACAGTGTGTACCACCAGCACACACGTTCAGGAGCGCATCAGAGAGACAGTCGCTCGGCAATCCACCTACAAACTTTATAAATTACTTCCGTCAACTCACATTTCTGTACACTGCAAAAAATGCTTTTCTTACTTAGATTTTTTGTCTTGTTTCCAGCCAAAATATCTACAAATTCTTGAATAAGGAAGGATTTTCTAGACAAGTAAAAATAATTTTCTTGTTTTTAGTAAAAACAAGTCAAAATTAAGTGAGTTTTTGCTTTAAACAAGCAAAATAATCTGCCAATGGGGCAAGAAAAAAAATCTTATTTCAAGAAAACAGCTAGATTATTTTTCTTACCCCATTGGCAGATTATTTTGCTTGTTTTAAGCAAAAACTCACTTAATTTTGACTTGTTTTTACTAAAAACAAGACATTTTTTTTACTTGTCTAAAAAATCCTTCCTGATTCAAGAATTTTTAGATATTTTGGCTGGAAACAAGTCAAAAAATCTAAGTAAGAAAAGCATTTTTTGCAGTGTAGTCACTGATAAAACACCAGAGCAGTCGTAATTTACTGAAGACGCAGAGGAAAACATTACTTTCGTTTTAAAAGGAAAGTGCAGATCCCGATTGACATTTACCTCTATGTTCGTGCGAATCGTTCCTGGTACAGCTTGAACCACAGCAGAAGTGAGTATAAAGGTTTTTAAGCATCTTTGTGAATGGCCTTTCTTAATAATGTGCTTGTTGGCAAGTTTCGCCACTAAATGCGGCTAAAGTAAACATTAAATGAAAGTATAAATCTATGCGATGCACTGCCGTTTTCAAAGTAAAATGGAAAACTGTGATATTTCATTCACTGACGCTCTTCACTTGGCAGTAGGGCTGCAACAATTACTCAATTCTATTTGAGCATTCGATTTAAAACAAATACTAGATTGCTTTTTGCCCGTACCGACAAATTGACAAAATACGGAAAGTGGCACATTCCACATATTAAACCCATTTAAAAATCATAATAAAGCATAATGCTATTAGGAACTCACAAACGCTATGATTTAATTAAATAAATATATATGCGATGCAGGTTTAATATATGCGCTTTAATTATTTATATGCGTGTAGATTACGTATGTGAATGACGGAGTGGCTCCGTTCACAGTAAATGCTGCTCCACACAAACAGTTATCATTTACATGTGTGGAGCTTCTCAAACTCCATCTCTTCATGACGTTGTGAGTTTGGGTTTATTATAACGTTCATCAGGGAATGCAACGTGTGCCACTGAATCGGATTTGTAAGGAAAATAATTTGTAAAACCTACGCAAACACTGGAGAATACATCAATATCTTTCTGAATATGCTAACTGTTCATCGCGACAATTTGAATTAAATATTGAGTCAATATTAAACAAGGTTTGGATCAAGCAGTAAAGTGTAAAAACAATCTTCAGGCCGTTGGCGCCTTCTGCAGGCATTTGTTAAAATGCGTAATGTACATTAGCTTTACTGTTTATAATACATTATGTATTTTAACAGTTTTGTTTACTAAAACCATACGATTACTTGCTTTTGATACTTTATTTGAACTAAATATTATTGCTATTATAAATGTATTTTAAGTCGTTTTAAAGGCTATTTTCCACTTAGGTCTATTTTATTACTACAAAAAAATATATAATTATCCGATTACTCAATTAATCGTCAGAATAATCGTCAGATTACTCAATTACCAAAATAATCATTAGTGACAGCCCTACTCAGCAGCGCACATACTTACTTGCCGGCAACCTGCCAAAAAAAAAAGCTAGTTGATTTTACAATATTACATTTGTATTTTTAATGTGTACTAAAAAATCATTGTATTTTTATTTAATACTCAATTTTAGTATTATCACACTTTATTATTTTGTTTATATTATGAAAAAACTAAATAAAGTACAATAATATTATTATTACTATTATTAATTTAATTTTTTATAGTTTTTACTTAAAATAGTTTTATTTATTTGTCCAGTTAGTTGCTCACGTCTTCAGTGCTTGTATAAATTATTTTTTTTTAAAGTTCCTCTCAATTTCTTAAAATTGGCTGAAGCTTAAAACTCATGAAATAACAATAAACTCATTTTTGCATACATCTGAATCTATTTTGTAACATTTTTAAATTGCATTGATGTATTGTAAACAGTAAAATAAAATAAAATAGTGAACAAGGGACAGAACATTTCTACATTAACATTATTCTAGATTGATGAACAGTTGGAATGTTCATAATTGTTTGTTTATGATACTTAAAAGGATTAACTAATATTATTTCCTAGGTTAAACAAATTAAGCAAATTACTATTCCATACTCTAAGGATCTAAAAGGGGTTTGCAAATGTTTTTACACACCTAAAGTTGTTAAATGCAAAATGCCTACTTTTTAGTTATTGTCAATATATAAATCGACTTTTCAGTGCTATACAAAATAACTACACTTGACAAATGAATATCCACTATTATCTACAATTACTGAGATCATGTCAATATATTGACCACCGACTGAGACAATGAAGTACTGAATGAAATCCAGATCACCTGCTTTGAAGCCTAACGCATAGAATCTCCTGGGAAATGAGTCACCAGGGTCTTGTTTGCGTTGTCACTATCACAGTCTCATTCCCTCACTTCCTTTATCTCTCTCTCTCAGGTTTCAGGGACGGGTGAAGAGCATCTTCAAGTGCTTCTTCTAAGAGGCTTCCTTAAGAGGGGCCACTGAACTGCATGCAGTCGAAGCCTCTAGAGCAAAGAGTGAAAAGAGAAAAGCATAGACACAGGAGAGAATTGATTATGCCTGGTCTGGCGCTAACCGCCACTGTGCCCGGCTCTCACAAATCCCATTCAACTAATTGCGCAATAATTGCTCACGATAAAAGACCATCTTGAAATCAAGGTCTCGCCAGAGTGACTCCACAAAAGACTTCTTATTCTTTCCACACGTTCTTCTCTGAGGTACTCGTTTCAATTTCTATGCGAGGCGCTGTGAATAAAACAAAACATATTGTGAGCGATCGCAACAGCTAATTTGCCAAACTCTCTATAGACTGCGGAAACTCCCCAAGGAAGGTGTTACTCATTTTTCTGGCAGTCTGCAAGCTTGTGAATCTCTCGGCTGTGGGCTGAAACGCCGCTCGTAACGTCTGACAGGCCTCTCATTCACATGGTGGCACTGAAACGGCAACGCAGGCCCTCGGGGAGCTCACTCACACACCCGCATTGGGAAAAGTGATGCTCCCAAAGGCTTCCAATCACCAACCGTATATGCAATGACATACATTACCCTACCGCTGCAGCACTGACAGTCCAGACTCCTTGCGGCCATTACATCTCTAGCTTCCTGCAAAGAACAACTCTGAGCAAGCATGGTGACTCGGAAAGGTTGCAGACGGGGGTAATTGCATGATGCAAGCAATTATAACACTCGAGCACGTCCTGAAGAACGAGGATTGAGGAAAGGAAAGATTTTGGAAGGTCCGTATGGGCAGCAATAGAACCAGACGCTTGTTTCAAAAAACAAATGTGAGGGCTGTGCGTTTTTGTAGCCTGAGGGGCCGTTGTGATGAACGCTGACGTTTTTACAAGGAGCGTTTAAGAGCCAAATGTTTCATCTGGGAGGTTTAAAAAGCAAATTAAGTCAGATCTCTTGCCCTGGGGCAACTGGCTAATTTGATTTGGTGTGGAGGTGGGACGCCGCTTGGGTCGCTGTTCATTTTTTGCTACTGTGTAGGAACAGTACTAGGAACCAATTTGGGCTTTTTACTTATTTATATTAATAGAGACCCTATTGAGTAAATTATTAAACTTACTGTAAATTACTTGGGAGAGGCTTGGAATTAAATGAAGATATGACACAGAAACTGCATTAGTGCTACAAATAAAAACAGAACTTAAAGGGGTAGTTCACCCAAAAATGAAAATTACCCCATGATTTACTCTCAAGCCATTCTAGGTGTATTTTTTCAGACGAATACAATTGAAGTTATATTAAAAATGTCCTGGCTCTTCCTAGTTTTATAATGCAGTGAATGGGTGGTGAGATTTTGAAGCCCAATAAAGTTCATCCATTCATCATAAAAAGTACTCCACACAGCTCCAGGGGGTTAAAAAGGCCTTCTGAAGTAAATCAATGTGTTTGTGTAAGAAAAATACCTACATTTAAACCGTAAGCTCTGGTGAGAATATATTAGCCTTGCGAGAACCAAGTTTTGTTTACAACAAAGGAAAACCAGTCTCCTCTTGGACTATACTGAAATAGTCCAATATTTTTCTTCACAAATCCTCATTTTGTACTAATTCGTGACCAGATTTTTGTTTCGCTGTCCTCTGCGCTTCCACATTCGTCACTTCTCGCTGGAGCTTTCACTCTACGTCATCCACTGGAACGCCACTCTCTCATGAATGCACGTACAACAGTAAGCGGAAGCTAGAGATTACGATTTATAGCTTTAAATATGGATATTTTTCTCACACAAATGCATCACTTCACTTTAGAAGACCTTTATTAACCCCCCAGAACCACGTGGAGAACTTTTTATAATGGATGGAAGCTCTTTATTGGAGCTTTATCACTTTATCTCAGCACCCATTCACTGCCATTATAAAACTTAGAAGAGCCAGGACATTTTTAATATAGCTCCAGTTGTATTTGTCTAAAAGAAGAAAGTCACATACACCTAGAATGGCTTGAGTATCTTGAGTAAATCATGGGGTAATTTTTATTTTTGGGTGAACTATCACTTTAATCAAATGAGATAAAAAACTTAAAATTTCACCATATACAGCTGAAGTCAAAAGTTTACACACCCTGGAGAATCTGCAAAATGTTTATTATTTTACCAAAAAAAGAGGGATCATACAAAATGCATGCTATTTTTATTTAGTGCTGACTGAATAAGATATTTCACATAAAAGATATTTACATATACACAAGAGAACATAATAGATGAACTCGTTCAAGAGTTTACATACACTTGTTTCTTAATACTGTGTTGCTACTTGAATGATCCACAGCTGTTTTGTTTTTTTTTTATTTAGGGATAGTTGTTCATGAGTGCCTTGTTTGTCCTCAACAGTTAAACTGGCCGCTGTTCTTCAGAAAAATCCTTCAGGCCCCACAAATTCTTTGTTTTTTCTGCATTTTTGTGTATTTGAAACCTTTCCAACAATGACTGTATGATTTTGAGATCCATCTTTTCACACTGAGGACAACTGAGCGACTCATATGCAACTATTACAGAAGGTTCAAGCACTCACTGATGCTTTTGAAGGGAAACGATGCATTAAGAGCCGGGGGTGAAAACTTTTGAACGGAATGAGGATTTGCCTAAATATCATAGTTTTTTCATTTAGTACTGCCCTTCAGAAGCTACAGAAAATACTTACATGTTCCCTAGAAGACAAAATAAGTTAAATTTACCCTGATCTTCAAATTCAAAAAGTTTTCAGTGAGCGTTTGAACCTTCTGTAATAGTTGCATAGTTGCTGAGTCCCTCAGTTGTCCTCAGTGTGAAAAGATGGATTTCAAAATCATACAGTCATTGTTAGAAAGGGTTCAAATATGCAAAAATGCAGAAAAACCAAAGAATTTGTGGGACCTGAAGGGTTTTGTTGAAGAACAGCAGGCAGTTTAACTGTTCAGGAAAACAGCTGTGGATCATTCAAGTAACAACAAAGTATTAAGAATCAATTTCATGGTCATTTTTAAAAATTCAACTATTATTTTCACTTGTGGATTATATGTAAACACATTTTATGTGAACTATGTTATTCTGGTCAGCACTAAATAAAAATTAACATGCATTTTGTATGATCCCTCTCGCTTCGGTAAAATAATTAACATTTTGCAGATTCTGCAAGGTGTATGTAAACGTAGACTTCAACTGTATATTCTACTCTCTTATTTATCGAATTTAGCATTTTTAAAAAATATTAAACATTCACAATAAAGCAAGACAGACTAACAATGAAAGTATCATCTTTGGCACCTTACATTTCGATTTGAAAGTAGCCATTGCTGCGTTAAATGTCCAGACGTGAAATGCTAATAACCACGTCAGTGGTCCTTCCAATCCACAGCAGCAGTCGGCCGCCGCCAATAACCTTTGTATAGCACAGTATGGAGCCACATGGTACAGCGACCTCATTTACAATTCAAAGAGCTTCGCGTTCAGCTGTGTGTTCTGGAGGATGTTTCTCATCTGCCTGCTTTCATGCTGTACGCAGTCATTTTGAAGACGTTTGGCAGGAATAATAAGAAGGTTTCTTACACAATTGCATATGTATAATCGCAAGCAACATACTCTTTGTGATGATGAGCACCATACCGCTGCCTCTCCTGACACTATAATGGCTGTGGTGAGCTCACATTTCCCCTGCGTCTCTGAGGTATAATTAAAACTTGTTGTAATCATTTTTCCCCTTTAAGAGCCAAACACTGGCACGCCTACCATAGAAACTAGCTACATCTGAAATGCGCAATGATTAACAAAAGGAAAAGGGATTTAAATCCTTCTTCATATCACTGGGAATCACAACGGTTGACTAGTTGACCAATAATTAAATACTTATTTCTACAGAATTTCTATATTTTTCTATACTTCGCTGAGAATATCCACTAATTTTTTTTCCTTTTCTATAATAAAAATTGCCGAAACAGTCATGTTAAGCTCATTTTAGGCTCACTAGTGGAATCAGTAAGGGAGCAGCCCAGCTTGTTCACCTGCAATTATGACAAAGCGTTGTTAACGTCTTAAAAGTGCTTTTCACATATCACCTGGGGAGTTCTTAAGTATTTCATGGATACATTGAAACACTCTGGATGTCTTAGAATACGATATGTCAGGTTTAAAATGTGAAAAACCAAGAAATTGCATGTCAGCATGCAGCTATTGAACGGTACCATACAGGCATGCATGAAAAGTGCCGTAATTAGTCATTACTTGTGCAGTTAAGTGCATAACCTCTTTTCAATCTACTTCAGATCTGAACATTGTGCCAGAAAATTCAGCCTTCCCTGAGAAACGTAACAAGCCTAGAGCAAAATTTTAGGGTATTTGAGGAGGCAAAGCCCCTTTTGCAGGGTAATGAGAAGATGCCTTTGACCTAAACACAGAAAGCTTGGAAATGACAGGCGAGCCAAAGAGCGTTGTGATTGTTTAGGATGTTAATTACACCGAAAGAAGCTGTAAAACAAGCCACAAGACTCTGCTCCATGAATAGGGAAGTAGGCACAGCTGGGACGCTTATAATCAGAGGCAGAGCGGCAAAAAAAAAAAAAAAGAGATTAGTGATTTAGAGATTAAATATTATCTTTTCACAGCACTAAATAAATCAACTTCTCTTGGAGCCCCATTCACTCACATTGACGAGCATCTCACATCACTGACCTTTTTTTCATGTCACCTGCCTTCCGTTTGGTGTTTTTTGCCATTTGATTTGAAGCAAACAGCCTTTGGAAATGTTAGATCATCTACAGTCAAACTAAAAATTATTCAGACACCAGATATAACTGTTCATATTTTTTTTTTTTACTAGTGGGTGTAGTTCATTTATGTAAGTGAGGATAGCAAATTAAAGTAAACTGTGACATACTACACCCAAAATTTGATTTGACGCTTTGACCTGACCATGATTTTTTACATACCTTTCTATCAAAGATGAATTTGTTCGGACACAGTTTAATTATTGAGTTCTTCTCATATTTTATTACCATTTTCTAAACTATAGTGGGTAAACTGTGAAAATGTGAGAAGTGTTGAAGGTGTCTGAATAAATTTTGGTCATCAAAACAACGATCAGCAATCTCACTGCTCAGTAACTCTGGTTTTAAGGACATGGCGATAAGATCCCAAAAATATTGACCACATGTTTAAAAGGAAAAGTCCATATGTTCGCCTATATGTTGTTCGAATCTGTATGACTTGCTTTAGTAAAACACAAAAGGAGACATTTTAAAGATACACTTAAAATGATAGGGGACTGAAGATTTCCAGCTTCAAAAAAAAAAAGGGAAAAACCATAAAAGGCACCATAAAAGTATAAAAGTAGCATCATAAAGCATTCATAGTAGTCAATACAACTTTTATGCTAGATTCCAAGTGATCTAATGGCTGTTCATGAGAAACAGACCAAAACTTAAGATCTTTTTGAACCTTCTGTAATAGTTACATATGAGTCCCTCAGTTGTCCTCAGTGTGAAAAGATGGATCTCAAAATCATACAGACATTGTTGGAAAGGGTTCAAATACACAAAAATGCTGAAAAACCAAAGAATTTGTGGGACCTGAAGGATTTTTCTGAAGAACAGCGGCCAGTTTAACTGTTCAGGACAAACATAGGACTCATGAACAACTATCACCAAACAAAAAAACACAGATGTGAATCATTCAGGTAACAACACAGTATTAAGAATCAAGTAAACTTTTGAACAGGGTCATCTTTATAAATTCAACTATTATTTTATCTAGTGGACTATATTTAAATGTCTTTTATGTGAAATATCTTATTCAGGTCAGTACTAAATTGAGTACTAAATTTATGTAAGTGAGGATAGCAAAATAAAGTAAACTGTGACATACTACACCCAAAATTTGATTTGACGCTTTGACCTGACCATGATTTGTTACATAACCAAAAAAAAAAAAAAAAAGAATTTTGCAGATTCTGCAAGGTGTATGTAAACTTTTGACTTCAACTGTATTTTACTGTGTTGTAAGGTTATGTTTGGAAATGCGAGGTTTAGTGACATTTAGCTCCTTAAAGGAACACTCCACTTTTTTTGGGAAATAGGCTCATTCTCCAACTCCCCCCGAGTTAATAAGTTGATTTTTACCGTTTTGAAATACATTCAGCCGTTCTCCTGTTCTGGTGATATCACTTTTAGCATAGCTTAGCATAGATCATTGAATCCTATTAGACCAATAGCATCACGTTCAAAAATTACCAACGACTTTCCATATTTGTTGTATTTAAAACTTGACTCTTCTGTAGTTATATCGTGTACTAAGACCGGTGGAAATGCAAAGCTGCGAGTTTCTAGGCTGATAAGATTAGGAACTACACTTCCATTCCGGCGTAATAGTCAGGGAAGTTTGCTGCCGTAATATGGCCGAAGCAGGCGGAGTATTATCAGAAATTAGTTCCCAGCTAGTTTAGCATTTGCACATGTGCTGCGTGGTATTACTGCTCCTGCTTCGGCCATATTACGGCAGCAAACTTCCTTGACTATTACGCCGGAATGGGAGTGTAGTTCCTAATCTTATCAGCCTAGAAAATCGAAGCTTTGCATTTCCACCGGTCTTAGTACACGATATAACTACAGAAGAGTCAAGTTTTAAATACAACAAATATCGAAACTTGTTGGTCATTTTTGAATGTGATGCTATTGGTCTAATAGGATTCAATTATCTATGCTAAGCTATGCTAAAAGTGATATCGCTAGAACAGGAGAACGGCTGAATGGATTTCAAAACGGTAAAACTCAACTTATTAACTCGGGGGAAATTGGAGAATGAGCCTATTTCCAAAAAAAAGTGGAGTGTTCCTTTAAGGCTACAAATCAAGTGTTCACTTCACAAAGTGAATTCTCCTCCACAATCAAACGCTATATAAAAGAGACCTGTAATTTATCATTTCTTTTCAGTTTTGTAAAATGCATAGTGGCGTTCTCACAAAATGCATTTACAATAAAAGATGACGATGATGACAGAAGTTTGTAGATAGACAAAAGCCTTTAAGATGCTTGCAAACGGGCACCATCACAGCCATTGAAGCTAATGCAAAAGAAACAGTAATGGGGAACAACTTTCAACAGCCGATTGGTTTGGCATCGAACCAGTCTCACAAGAAAAAGATATGCAATCACTTTTAGCAGTGTTATGGTCCTATTCAGAGCAGAGCCAGTGTGTTGGGTGGATGAATGGATTGCTAATGGAGCAGATATTCATGCTGAGGAGATGGAGAGATAACATTCTGCTGTGGGGCGTATGGGAGAGAAACTCTGGTGAGTGAGATAATGCAGTGTTTATGGTAATATTTTAATCTCTTATCGCGCTAGAGGAGAAACCCAGAGGGTATTTATCAGCTTTTGAACTAACGCACCACTGCTTTATTCATTTTTATCATCTTTTTTAGAAAAAAAACTATTTTCCCATCTTTGTAGTGCCCTATCAAAAGCAACAAGAGATGTTTTTTTTTTTTTTTTTGCTTTTTCCTCTTTCATGATTGATGTGTTATTTTAATATTTCATTTTTATAAATGTCAGGCAAATAGTTTTGTGATATGAAAAGCTAGTATTTAATGTAAACGAGAAGGTGGTTATATTATTAGAGGAAAAGTTTACTCATTAAAGAAAATTTGCAAACAATGTACTCACCCTCAAAAACATACAAGATATAAATGAGTTAGTCTCCTCATCTAATCTAAACAGATTTGTAGAAATTTAGCATTACATCACTTACTCACCTCTGTGGTGAACGGGTGCCGTCAGAATGAGAGTCCAAACAGCTGATAAAAACATCACAATAATCCACACAAGCTTCTTGAATTTATTAAACCATTGCTTCCGGCAAGAATGCAAGTCCATAACCCTTAATAATATAAGTGAAAAAATCCACCCCCTGTTGTCCGCTCACATTAAAATCCACAAACATATTTGTTTAGAACGGTTCTGAGCTGTTTGCATTTGTAAACAGTGCTTGATCTGTGCATATGTCTCTCCTGATTTAGAGGAAATTAATTTATGGCTGGAAAAAGCAATATAATGGATAGAGGTATTTTAACTGGAAGCAATCATTTTAAAGCTAAAATGTCTTAAAGGAGAAGTTCACTTCCAAAACAAAACTTTACAGATAATGTACTCACCCCCTTGTCATCCAAGATGTTCATGTCTTTTCTTTCTTCAGTCGTAAAGAAATTATGTTTTTTGAGGAAAACATTTCAGGATTTTTCTCCACATAGTGGACTTCTATGGTGCCCCGAGTTTGAACTTCCAAAATGTATTCTAAATGCTGCTTCAAACGATGCGGTTGTAAACGATCTCAGACGTGAAAGAACTAGTGAATATTAAATAAAAATAAAAAAAAAACTCCTAAGATCTAACACCATTAACAAAGAAGGTAAAACAACGATGTAGAACAATTTTGAAGTTGAGGGAGAAAATGAGAAGGAAGTTCAGGCAGAGCAAGGCAAGATGAGCGATTGAGGTTAAAAATATATATATATAACTAATCGTTTCGCTAGGTAAGATCCTTCTTCCTCAGCCGGGATCGTTTACAACCGCATTTGGGATCATTTAAACTTCATTTTGGAAGTTCAAACCTGGGGCACCATAGAAATCCACTATATGGAGAAAAACCCTGAAATATTTTCCTCAAAAAAACTTTACGACTTTTTTGTTTTGGAAGTGAACTTCTCCTTTAATGATAGATTTGTTTATTACAAACACACAGTTTTGCACTTCACAAGATGTTAACTGATATACTGGAGTTGTGTGGATTACTTGTGGATTTTTGTTTTTAATCAGGAGTTCGAACTTTCATTCTGACTGATGGCACCCATTCACTGCAGAGAATCTATTGGTGAGCAAGTGATTTCCCCAGATCTGTTCCGATAAAGAAACACCCTCGGGCCATTTTTCAGCAAAATTTCATTTTTTGGGTAAACTACTAATTTTGCCCAAAAACACAGCCATGAATAAAGAATGGTACCAAAACACCCTCCAACAGCAACTTCTTCCAACAATCCAACAACAGTTTGGTGAAGAACAATGCATTTTCCAGCACGATGGAGCACCGTGCCATAAGGCAAAAGTGATAACTAAGTGGCTCGGGGACCAAAACGTTGACATTTTGGGTCCATGGCCTGGAAACTCCCCAGATCTTAATCCCATTGAGAACTTGTGGTCAATCCTCAAGAGGATCCCACTAATTCTGACAAACTCCAAGAAGTGATTATGAAAGAATGCGTTGCTATCAGTCAGGATTTGGCCCAGAAGTTGATTGAGAGCATGCCCAGTCGAATTGCAGAGGTCCTGATAAAAGAAGGGCCAACACTGCAAATACTGACTCTTTGCATAAATGTCATGTAATTGTCGATAAAAGCCTTTGAAATGTATGAAGTGCTTGTAATTATATTTCAGTACATCGCAGAAACAACTGAAACAAAGATCTAAAAGCAGTTGAGCAGCAAACTTTGCGAAAACTAATATTTGTGTCATTCTCAAAACTTTTGGCCACGACTGTACATACATAAGTCAGTCACTTCTGCTACGAGTTTGAACTTCTGAAATGTATTCTAAATGCGGTTTCAAACAATCCCAAATAGTTTTGTTTATTTTTATTACAATTTATATACTTTTTAACCTCAAACACTAGTCTTGTCTAGCTCTGCCTGAACTGTTTTTTCTGGTTCAAGGCACTTAGGGTATGTCAAAAAACTCCCATCATATTTTCTCCCTCAACTTCAAAAATAATTTCAAAATCACCCTACGTCGCTGCAGAAATAACGACCCAGTGTTTGCAAAGTGAACATGCAACGAAGATCAAACACCCTTAACAAAAAAAGCAAAACAGCGATGTAGGGTAATTTTTCTCAAAAAAAAAAAACTATTTCTTTACGACTGAAGAAAAAAAAGACATGAACATCTTGGATGACAAGGGGAGTACATTATCTGAAAATTAAAAAAAAAAAAATCCACACAGTTTTTCACTTAACAAGATGTTAACTGATATACTGGAGTTGTATGGATTACTTGTGAATTTTTCGTTTTTAATTGGCAGTTTCAACTTTCATTCTGACCGACGGCACCTATTCACTGCAGATGATCCATTGGTGAGCAAGTGATTTCCCCAGATCTGTTCCGATTAAGAAACATCCATGATGTAATACATTTTTCAGCAAAAATTAATTTTTTGGGTAAACTATTCCTTTAAATGTTTCAGCAAAAAGCTCTTTAGTGATAAGCGCATACATAAGTCAGTCACTTCTGCTACTATACAAAATGTATCCTGTTTATAAATGTATGCCCGTAAATGAACTGCAAAAATGTTTATGTTGAAAGTCTGGAAAAGTAGTTTCTGTGTTTGTTTTCACAGAGAGTAAGGAACCGTCTCGAAGACACACCACAGTGTAGTGCACCACAGAGCAGTGCAGTAGGGTCTTCTCTTCAGAGCCGAGTGGACAGATTGTCGAGTCATTTCTACGCCACACTCCAGATTCACACTGTAGGACCACATATGCCACCACAAATGCTACAGTTCCGTTTCGTTTCTCATTTTTTATGACTTAAAAAAAATTCTTGCAGCCTCCAAGTAAACTTGGCTGTTCACTTTGTGATGAAAAGGCATATCTATGTAGTACATTGGCTGGATGCCAAGAGAATGAAATAGAAAAACAGATTAAATAAAAGACTGGCTACTGTAAAATAATACAAAAAAAGTTACAGATCTTTTCCGGCTGCAAGCAACAACACACAACGTGACCAATATAGTCCGATTCACAAAAAAATGACTCTTATGAGCTCTTTTAACAAATCAGTCACAACGTCTCAGTTAGAATCAGTATGAATTTCTCCAATTTGAATTACAAGCGGCACTAAAACCAATCGTGCAAATAACAGATTGTCAAACACATTTCCGAAACACTTTACCACCTGCCATTGATCTAAAAAACAGACAGTTCAACGTAAAATTCCTCACTTTAAAATAAATAAAATTAATCATAATATTTCTAAGAATGGGGCTGTAGACACACACATTCATAACAGTAACTAATACTACATTACATAATTGATAGATTTTTTTTTTTTATTATTCCATTATGCAAATGTTTTTGCAATGAGGGAAATACACACATACATAAGCATAAATAAATAAAAATACATATATAAACTAAATGCAAAAAAACATAAGCATAAATCCATGATTTGTCTATTATTATTTTTGGAAAACAAAGCTTGGTCTTGGGCCAGAGTGTTGGTGTAGCTGTAAAGGGTTTGGCATGGAATGGCAGTGATTGTAGAGAACAAGCCCATATGGATACAGGAAGCACTGGGACAGCCTGCACTGTGCGAGGGTGGTAACCACTGAAGCAAAGAGGGCTGAGTCTGGATATTTACAGGGTCCAACAAATCACCAATGCCAAAGATGTCCAGCCACCCACACGCTTCTTTACTACCATACACCAGTGCCAAAAAAGACCACATGCTCTTTTCTCAGACCCTCACGCTAAGTATAACTGATTTTTCAACATCCTGTGGTGTCATGGGGCAAGTGTTTATGGATCAAAACGTGACTCAACCCTCCAGGAAAAACAAACAAAAATTGGTTTACAGTAATACAATTGCAATGGAAGTCTATGGGGAAAAAACTTATAGAGGATTTAATAAATGAATAAAAAGGCACTAACTTTACTTTTCTTGTAATGATTTTTTATTAATTATCATTCTATATTAGTTTTTATGCAGAATGTTCATGTTTATGGCTATAAACTGTATATTATATGTTTATTCTAGTGCAATGTCTTGTCGCATTGGAAAAAAGAATGAAAGGAGGAAGGAAATGAAGAAAAACAAACTAACGAAAAAGAACAAACAAACTAAAGAAAGAGCACTAAAGAGTGAAAAAACGATAGAAAAGGAACGAAAGAAAAGGAACGTTGAACAGAACGAAAGAAAGAAAGAAAGAAAGAAAGAAAGAAAGAAAGAAACAAACAAACAAATAAAAAGAAAGAAAGAAAAAAAGAATGAAAGAAAAAGAAGGAAATAAAGAAAGAACAAACAAATTAAAAATAAAGAAAAAGAATGAGCAAATAAATGAAAAAATTAGAATAAAATGAAAGAAATTAAATAAATAAAAGAATAAAATCAAAAACAATGAAGAAAGAAAGAGAAAGAAAGAAAGATAAAGAAAGAACAAACTAAATAAAAAATAAAGAATGAACAGACAGAAACAAGAAAGAACAAGAAAGAGCGAATGAATGAATAAATTAACGAAAGAACAAACAAAAATTAAAAACAAAGACAAACTAAAGGAAAAGAATGAACAAACAAATGAAAAAATAGAATTAAATAAAGATTAAATAAATAAAAGAATAAAAACAATAAGAAAGAAAGAAAGAACAATCTAATTAAAAAACTAAAGAACAAAAAATTAACAAAAAACGAAAATGTAAGAAGAGATAAAGAACGAAAAAACAAGCAACTAAAGAATAAACAAACGCTAGAAAAGGAATTTAAAAAAATGAACCGAAAGAAAGAAAGAAAGAAAGAAAGAAAGAAAGAAAGATAAAAAAAAACATTTTAAAAGATTAAAACAGATAAAAAAGATAGAAAAAGAACTAAGGAATGAAAGAAAAAGAATAAACAGACAGAAAAAAGAAAGAAAGAAAGAAAGAAAGAAAGAAAGAAAGATAAAAAACATTTTAAAAGATTAAAAAAGATAAAAAAGGTAGAAAAAGAACTAAGGAATGAAAGAAAAAGAATAAACAGACAGAAAAAAGAAAGAAAGAAAGAAAGAAAGAAAGAAAGAAAGAAAGAAAGAAAGAAAGAAAAAGAAAGAAAGAAAGAAAGAAAGAAAGAGAACTAAAGAATGAACGATAGAAACGATAACGGTAGAAAAGGAATGAAAGAAAAAAACTAAGACAGAATAAAAGAAGGAAACAAGAGCGAATGAATGAATGAATCAATCAATGAACAAAAATTTAAAAAATGAAAGGAAAAGAAAAGAATAAACAAATGAAAACAATTTGAATGAAATTGAAGATTAAATAAACAAATGAAAGAATAAAAAGAAGAAAGAAAGAAAAATATTTAAAAAAAACATTTAAAAAGATTAAAAAAGATCAAAAAGATAGAAAAAGAACTACGGAATGAACAAATGATAGAAAAGGAATGAAAGAAAAAGAATGAACAGACAGAAACAAGAAAGAGTAAACGAACAAATTAATTAATGAATGAACAAAAATTTAAAACAAAATGAATAAAAAAATGAAAAAAACTAGAATGAAATGAAAGATTAAACATGAAAGAATAAAAAAAAGAAGAAAGAAAAAATAAGAGGCAATAATAAAGAAACAAAAGAAACAAGAAAGACGTAACGACAAAGAGAAAGAATGAACAAATGCGAGAAAGAAGAAAGAGTACTGGGCCAGGGTGATTAATCACAGCTGCCGCCCCAGCGAGTGTTTCGGTTCGTCTTCCTCCTGCAGCCCCTGCGTCTGTGCTGCCAGGATGAGAGCGGTGGGCTGCTGAAACACGCCCCGTATGATGCCACACATCCAGCACATCATTAGAGGAAATGATGCACATTTACATGCTCGGCTGGCCGTTGTGTCATTGAGAATGAGGCAGCAGCGGTGCCGCTTTCCGAGGGATCCACCCCCTTTCCACAGCGCTGATTCCTTCGCCCGATCGAGCGCACACACTCACAGGCCACTCCTAGGCTGAGACTTGCCTGCCATCTGTTGTTTAATGGTCTCCTGTAATGGATCCCTGCCCCATGAGCCCAGTCTTTTCTCTAAGGGACACGCGCAGACCTACAGGCCAGAGAGCTCACATTGCATCGGTAGATCAGAGACTCATAACCTGGCTGAAGATGAATGAGGGTACATGGTCCAAATGAGGCTATAGTTGCATGGTGGACTTCCCTTCTGGGGGACTAACATCATATTGTTTAACGTGCAGAATAATACACATGATCGATTTAAAAATGTGCTGACAATTGAACATGACAAAGCACGTTTGAAAATAAAAAATAGTGAGATTTTAATAAAATAAAATTCCTTTTAATCCAAACTCTGTCCTCCTCAAGGGCATAGCTGGGCTAATGGTTCAGGAAGTTTGCAAAAGAATATTAGGTGAGGAGAAATAGAGATGGGAGAGCAAAGATGGGATCTATTTATACCAGGCTGACAGAGCGGTTAAGAACTTCATCTTGTAGCTCAGATGGCACGATTGCTCAACTGAGGGGGGATTTGACAAGAAGCTACGTGTCGATTAGAGATTATATTGCATGCCCCGGTGCAGAAAAAAGTGATGATGTGACCAAACAGTGACACTAAATACAATATTGTGGAAGGGTCTTACAGAGAGATCCTATCTGTGGACTCGACGTGAACCTGTGCGGGCGAGAGGATATTTATGAAGGTGAGGTGTTTTTATATCAATGACAGCTTAAAGAGCATTTCTCTAGCAAATGACAGAAAACCAGTGGAAACCGCAGACTGATGTATCTGTCTTTGCTAAAGTAGAGAACTGCGGTGGTGTGGTAGATAACAAATGTGGCCAACCTCTCTTGTACAGCCCACTGTCTCACAAAAGGTTAATTGAGTCTCCTTTGGTTAATGAGTGGCAGGGCCTTTCTTAGGTTAACCAGCATATGGAAGCATCTTTTAGACCTATCCGTTCTCAAGTAAAACTGTGACCGGCCACGCAAGACCTATCAAAATGTGTGGACCGAGATGTCACGGCACAAGCATATGCAGGGGCGCCGCTAAGGGGGGGAAAGTTAGGACAATTCTAAGGGCCCATGCACTTTAGGGGCCCCCAGAGATCTGCTTTGGTATGGTGGGGGGGGGGGGGCCCAATCTCATATTTTGTCATAGGGCCCAAAATTGCGAGCGGCGCCCCTGAGCATATGCCTTACGACAGGGGTGCCCAATCCTGTTCCTGGAGATCTACCTACCTGCAGACTTTAGTTCCAGCCCTGCTCCAACAAAGCTGTCTGTAATTATCAAGTGCTACCTAAGAGATTAATTAGCTGGTTCAGGTGTTTAATCAGGGTTGGAGCTGAACCTTGCAGGATAGTAGATCTCCAGGAACAGGATTGGACACCCCTGCCTTAGGAGATGTGAAGAAGAGCATTTTCAAGTGTGTACAAAAACGTATTATACTGTACTGTTTTACACTTTGAAATAGGACAATGATGACAAATTCATTAATGGTGCTATTAAAGCTACATTCACAGCATGCCGTAATTACGAGATTGACACCACGTGATGTACTCGGAGCTGTCCATGTCCTCGGACTCTGAGCTATTGTTGAGCTATTACATTTTAAAATTATTAGACTTACAATTTTCGTCTTGTGGACAATAAAACCAGCAAACAATCCCAAAAAGATACACTGCCAGAGGAATCCAAGTTTGGCCTTTTCTGGCATGAATAAAATCTTACATTGTGTTTCTTGTTGCACAATTATTTTTCTAAGAGATCGCACTTACGATTTTCGGCTTGTGGGCGATAAAACCATCAAACAAATTCCAAAAACATACATTGCCAGAGAAATACAAGTCTAGCCTTTCCTGGCATGAATAAAATCTCAAATTGCACGTTTTGTTGCGCTATTATTTTACTATGTGATCACAGTTAGGATTTTCATCTTGTGGACGATAAAACCAGCAAACAATCCCAAAAAGATACACTGCCAAAGGAATTCAAGTTTGGCCTTTTCTGGCAAGAATAACACCTTACAATAATTTTTCTAAGTGATTGCAATTACGATTTTCATCTTGTGGACAATAAACCGGCAAACAAATCCCAAAAACATACACTGCCAGAGAAAGACAAGTCTAGCCTTTTCTGGCATGAATAAAATCTCAAATTGTGCATTTTGTTACACTATTATTTTACTATGTGATCACAGTTAGGATTTTCATCTTGTGGAAGATAAAATCAGCAAACAATCCCAAAAAGATACACTGGCAGAGGAATCCAAGTTTGGTCTTTTCTGGAATGAATAACATTTAAAATTGTGTGTTTGATTGCGCAATTACTTTTAAGCGAGCACACTTATGATTTTCGTCTTGTAGATGATAAACCAGCAAACAAATCCCAAAAACTGCCAGAGGATTCCGAGTTTGGCCTTTTCTAGCATGAATTACATCTCACATTGCACTATTACTTTTCAAAGCAATCACTCTAACGCTTAGAAAAGTAATAGCGCAACAAGGTGAGATGAGATGTTATTCATGCCAGAAAAGGTCATATTTAGGAAAAAGAACATCAAAAATACAACAAAAAATGCAACACTATTCTGAACATGAGTTCTACATCATTTGCATTTTCTTAAATTTAAAGACCTTCTACTATTATTAATGTTCACAACTCAGTACATACTATTTGTTACCAAACAGCCCCTAAGGCTCATGGTTGAGAGTCCTTGCTCAAATTGTCGCGTATGCGCTCTTTCCCCCGACTGAGGGCTCAAAACTAGGTAGTGTTGAGTAATTAGCTCCATTTTTCAACAGAACGTGATAATTACTTTTGATAAATATTTGCATAATTGAACTACTAAGTGCCTCGTCCTTTTTTCAGTCCCTCTACCCAACCCTCCCTTCCAGTGTGCTGGAGGTTAATGCTGTTCACCAGCACACAATGTTCCTCGAGGCTTCTAGAAAGCCATGCAATGCAAAAGGATAACAGCTGTTCTTTTGTTATGTGCAGAGAGGTGTTGTACATTAACAAGGTTACCATTACCTATTACATGACAGGGAATTTATTACTAATTTTATATAAATATATAATACATGTATACAGTATATACAAGCTCAGTGGCTTTCTGCAAAGCCAAGAGCGCATAAAAGCAGAGGCCTGGCTCTATTAACTGGAAATCTCACGGAATAACATTTCAGTTGCTCAGGGGCTTAAAGAAGAGTGAATTAAAGAGATAGAGTGAAGGCAAGCTGAGAGGAAACCAAAACCAGTGTCTGTCTTCCTCCCCACACCTTTGTGATATCAATAATTCCTTATCTAAATGGATCCAGAGCCGCCCGTAACAGCTTTTTGATTTTGTGTGAGACCATGCCAGGCTTCATAAATAAATATGAGGGGAGGTGGGGGAATTCTGGGATGCTGTAGTTTACCTCACGGTGCAGGAGACTCTCACTAAAAGCCCTGGCACAGACTCTGCTTGAAGGGCACTGCCAACCAGTCACGGCACAGCACATCGGATACTACAGCCCAGTGGCGTATGCTAGACTTGTGCAATGAAGAGGTTTGGCTTTTTTAGGCTGATGTATATTCATAAATTCATTTTTAAGTTTAAAGGCATATGAACAACATTAAACCTTGCAGTATTAACAGGAAACTAACATTAAGAATGTTTAAAAAGTATACATATACATATACATAAAAATATTATATTAGAAGAATATTCCTCCCATAGCCAATTCCAATTTTAAAATTTGTGTTAAAATAATAAAATAAAATAAAATATTTTAAAAAAAGCATATAATATAAAATAAAATAATAGAATAGAATAAAATAAAACAATTACTTGTGGTGTAAAAAAAATAAATAATTTAAATTAAATTAAATAAGTGTCCGTAGACAAAACGATTTGATAGCCTTTTTGATTGTTAGTAATCATCATCTAGGTTTGTTAATCATTATCAAAATATTTTTCAATTGAAAATGATGCTTAAAAAATATTATATTAGAAGCATTTTCCTCCCATAATCAATTCCTGGGAAATTTGGGTTAAAATTAAATTAAAATAAAATTAGAAATTGTTAGTAATCATCATCTAGGTTAGTAATCACTATCCATGTATTTTTCAAATCAAAATGATGCTTAAAAAATATTATATTATAAACATTTCCCACCCATAGTCATTTCCAGGGAAATTTGGGTTAAAATAAAATTTAAAAATAAATAAAATAAAATAAAATAAAATCATCACTTGTGGGGTAAAAAAAACTAATAAATAAATTTAAAAATTTAAAAATAAAAAATAATTAAATATTATATTAGAAACATTTTCCTCCCATAGTCAATTTCAGGGAAATTTGGGTAAAATAATAAAATAAAATAAAAAATAAGTGTCTGCAGACAAAGCAATATGACAGCCTTCATGATTGTTAGTAATCATCATCTAGGTGAATTTAGTCATATGATTTGTTAGAAGGCAAGTCGCATCATTTTTTTTTTTAAACTAAGACTGTCTCTAAGAATGTTTCTAATTTATTTGTATGTCCTATAACTAAAAATAATGTTTTGTGAGACATTTTCTAAATTTTACATGCATCTTGATGTTTCCAGCCTCTATTTTTAGACAATATCCCAAATTTCACAAACAAATACACATCAAAACCTGACTTCTTCCTTTCATATTTTTTAACATTTTTGTTTAAATTTTTGTTTTTGTTTTCTCACCCAAATTTTCTTGAGAACACGCTACTACTTTTTACCTAAAAGAAACGTCCCTGCTAAAGCCAGATGAATGATGCTCACGAAAAACACTTGCGCTGACCTGACACAGAGCATACAGAAACACATTATTCTTACACAACATTAGGAGCGCAAGCCATACCTAATCTACATATCCACACACTCTCATACAGAAACGATAATGGAGTGAACGAGAGACAAAAGGAGAAAGCCAGAGAATTGAGGGGACTTTTATTGTGACACAGAGGCAGACGGATTATTCTCCCGCCGCACTGAGCCCAACGAGCCGTGACGGGTCCATCTCCAATTCCCGACACACAAAACAGCGACGTCTCAAATGCTTCTTACCTCACAGCACGCACACACACACAGCTGAAAAAAACTAAACTAAACCTCCGCAAGCCAGTCGCGACCTGGCTAGAATTACGTAATGTTGCAGCCAATGCTGCTGTCATTCGGCAGGGAGAGATGGGGATTGTGAAAGAGAGAGAGAAAAATGGGAGGCGGGAAGGCAGTGAAGCAAGAAGTCAGACTGATCTATTAGAGCTAATAATTACAATAATAAAACTGTAAAGATGCAGTCATCACCCTAGAGGCGTCGGGTACAAGCGAAGCCCTCTCAAGGTCAGGCGAGGGAGGGCCACTTTTTAACGGTTACCTGCTCAGACTCCGGCTGAGTGATTACAGGTTTGAATTGTCCTTCTTGTTCAAGGTCATTCTGCCAGAACTGGGAAGTTTTCTGACCTTGACCATACCTGAAATAGTAAAACGCGTGGGATTTGCAATCGCCACAGTGTGAGAATGCATTAAAAAATATCAATTTTCCGATTTTTGGAAGAAGAAACCCTCAGACCATCCAAGATGTACAGTTGAGGCCAACAATTTACAACCCCCCTTTCAGAATTAGCAAAATGGTAATTATTTTACCAAGTCCACAAGAGAAAATAATAGTTGAATTTATAAAAATGACTGTTTAAATACTGACATTGTTTCTTAATACTGTGTTCTCAACTGAATGATCCACAGCTATGTTTCTTGTTTAGTGATAGTTGTTCATGAGTCGTTTGTTTGTCCTGCCTTTCTTCAGAAAAATCCTTCAGGTCCTACAAATTCTTTGGTTTTCCAGCATTTTTGTGTATATTAACCCTTTCCAACAATGATTGTATGATTTTGAGATCCATCTTTTCGCACTGAGGACAACTGAGGGACTCATATGCAACTATTACAGAAGGTTCAAATGCTCACTGATGCTCCAGAAGGAAAAAACATGCATTAAGAGCAGGGGGTGCAAACTTTAAATAAGTAAAAACTTTGTAGATTTAACTTAGTTTGTCTTCTGGGAACATGTAACTACCTTCTTTAGCCTCGGAAGGGCACTACTAAATAAAAAAAGTATGATACATCTCCATTATGTTCAAAAGTTTTCACTCCCTAGCTCTTAATCCATATTTTTTTTTATTTTTAATTTTTCTACAGGAGCATCAGTGAGCATTTGGACTTATGTAATAGTTGAGTCCCTCAGTTGTCCTCAGTGTGTAAACTTTTGAACGGGGTCATTTTTATTAATTCAACTATTATTTTCTCTTGTGAACTATATGTAAACATCTTTTATGTGAAATATCTTTTGATGAGCTACTGAAAAAGCTTACAGGTGGTGATGGAAGTGTAGGCTTAAACTAAATGCCGTACCATTGATTTTTCCTCACAAGGAGTCTAAACGCTCCCTGATATTGAGTGAAATCCGCGCTGAGTGGCTGCTGTGTCATGACAAGCATCGGCATGTTTATATCCTGCCAGGATGGCATCTAGTGTTTATTGTCTCTGCTGTTTGTAAGCTCTTTCAGTAGTTGTTGTGTACTAAAAGCTTCAAAAGGCATCAGGGCTCAAGTGAAAAGAACAAAGACGCAGGTCTTTATGAAGTTTCACTCGTCCACAGGCATCTTCCTATTTGTTTTCTTCTACTTGCATCACTTCTCTTGTTGCCCTTCAACAGAAAATTACAACCAAAAGCTGCACAATGTGGCAATGTATCAGTATTTTAATTTCTGGCCCTCGTAGTCCAAAATATGTATGAAACAATGTGGATTTTTTAAATAACGTAAATCTTTCATTGGCGTTCTACTACATATTTTAGTAAGAGACATAATTTATGTTATATTAAGCCATACAAGTTTTAATACCCAGAGTTCCCTTTTTCTTTTATGCCAAAAATAAATTAGGATATTAAGTAAAGATTAATTTGGACAACTTTAAAGGCAATTTTCTCAAATAGATTTTCAAATAGTTGTATCTCGGCCAAATATCGTCCTATCCTAACAAACCATAAATCAATGGAAAGCTTATTTATTTACTTTCAGATAATGAGGTAAAAGAGTATATAATTTCTGAGGTAAAATCATATGTTTAACGGATTCGAAAGAACAAAACACCTCTTCTAAAAGGTAGTGTAATTTGAATGGCCTTGTTCCTGTGTAATGTGAGAAAACAGTCGGATACAAATACAAAACATTGAGACACAAGCTGATGATTTGATCAGGTCATCCTCAGAACAGAACAATTATCTCCACCAAAATGCAAATGCCTGTCAAAACATTTCTGAGACGGAGCACTTTCAGGATGACTGCTCTGACGAGAGGCACAAAAGTGCTGACAGAAGAGGACGAGGGAGACCACAGCTTCTCTCATGTGACATTAACCCTGCCGACCCACAGTGACCTAGACAATTACTGAATAACAGCCCCTGTCTCTCACAAGGAGCAGCCTGCAATAATGACTTGAGAAAACGTGATTTGCATCATTAAATTGAAGATAAATTAATAATAGTGACATTTCATTTGCAATTGAATATTCCCAAAGTAGAAACTGCTAAGTTCCTTACATCGCCCATTTGATGCATATACTTTCTCAGACAGACAGATAAACAAACCTCTTTTCCCAGGTCTTCTCGTATGACCTGCCTGATCTCCTCCATACTGCTCTGAGGCGCTCTGCTGTGCAGGATCTTCAGCGTGCTGGTATACTCCTCAGGCAGGAGGTAGTCCAGGGCTCCCAGGTGCTGGCCTACTTTAATGAAGGTGCCTCTGTTCGCACAACACAAGTCCCGGAGCCTTTCCGCTGAACGCCTGTGAACCTGAAGAAAGAGGAACATTTATACAAATGCAATTCAAAATTATAATAGCTCTCATAATTTCTATTAATATAGAATTTATTTATATATTAATATATGTATTTTGAGCACCAAATCAGCATATTAGAATGATTTCTAAAGAATCATGTGACACTGAAAACTGGAGTAACGATGCTGAAGATTCAGCTTTATCAGGAACCAATTACATTTTAAAATGTTTGCTTTTTTCTAGTTTGCAAGAAAATCCAGAAAAGACAATAAAC
>NC_133381.1:13562376-13617239 GCF_049309525.1 Garra rufa
AATACACACTGGGTTCCCTCCCCGTCATCTCATTTGTCTTAAATGCTGTTTAAATGGGACGTCAGTTTTACGGGGGTCTTTGTGCTGTCCCGTCCCAACACCAGCTGGTAGAGTTGATAGTACTCTTGGAGGGACGTCCCTTTGGGACCAGAGCAAATAAACTGCCGTGAAATGAGCTCTCTTAACCCTCTCACCCTGACAAAAGACAGTCTTTTGTGCTCCAAATGGGGCCACATATGAGGCCGGTCGTCCGATTCGAATCATCCCTCAAAAGACAAAGTCCACATGCACCTAATTATACTGGGCGGGGAGTCTATATGTGTGTGTCGTCGTGTGTGTGCAGGGATTAAACTGGGCCGCAGTGATCCGGAACAGCATTCAGCATTTTGAATAAAAAAATAAATAAATATTGGCAGTTTTGTCAATTAATTCCATTTTCAATATGATCCGGTTTGATCCACTATATAGATATGTCTCCAAATTCATTCGCTGAAAAATAACTTTTAAGGTCTTCGCATTCAACATTCAAAAGCACAGAACTTTATGATGCCAAGGATTCCTAAAAAACAAAACTGATTTCCTTCTTTAAATAAATACTACTATTAGTACATATCTATATCTATATCTATATCTATATATATATCTATATCTATATCTATATATACATACATACAATACTCTTCATATATATATATATATATATGTATGTATGTATGAAGAGTTTATTTGCAAAAACAGATCATTTTCAAAAATCATGTTTTGTATTGTTTTATTGTGTTAGTTAGCTTTATTTTTTTAGTTATTTTACTTAATCAAAATAACCCAACTGCAGTTTGATTGAGATTAATTGGAATGCATATATATAGAGAGAGACAAAAAAGCAGGAAGATCTGACCATGCCCCAGCACTTATTTAAAATAAAATATATTTTAATCACAACAGAAGTAAATATATTGTAAGAATACATATTATTACTGTAAAAATAAAAGTAAAAAGCAGCATTAAATAATCATGATAATATAATGTAATGTAATATAATACAAAAGTATTAATAGAATAGTTATCATTAAAGTACTGTCAAAAGTTTGGATACATTAAAAATAAATCTCAGCAGGGCTACATTTATTTGATCAAAAATAGTAAAAACAACAATATTGAGAAATATTACAAATTAAATTATTTTTTTTAGTTTTCTAAATTCTATTCTAAATTTCTATATTATAAAATATAATTTATTCCTGTAATGCAAAACAGAATACATACACACACACACACACACACACACACACACACACACACACACACACACACACACACACACACACACACACACAATTAGTTTTTTGTTTTTAAATGCATATTACTGATCAGCAATATTATCAGCAAAATTACAGACTACTATCTTTTTGCTCTGGTGTGTAAGAATGAAACACTTGAAAAATATTATTAATATTATTATTATTATTATTATTATTATTATTATTATTAAAGTACCTGCCAACAGTTTGGACACATTAGTTATTAATGAACTATTTTGAATTTTAAATCTCATCCAGGATGCACTTATTTGATCAAAAATAAAGTAAAAACAACAATTTTGTGAAATATTACAAATTAATTTATTATTTATTTTAACATATAATAAAATGTAATACATTACAGAATACATACACACAATATATATATATATTGTGTGTGTATGTATTCTGTAATGTATTACATATAAATACATATAAATACATATAATTTCTGATCAAAAATATTATCAGATAATGTTACTTTTAGGTGTGTAAGTGCCTAAAAATGAAAAAGGTGGCCTTTGGGGTGTAAGGACCCCAGTTTGAAAGCCCCCACACTATTTAAAAAAAAAATGTTTTGTTTAACTTATAAAAAGTTGTTCACAGTCAGTTACAGGACAGCAAAAAATCCAAATCATTCCACTATACCAACAAACACCATATAATTAATCTGTTCATTTCCATTTTAATTGTTTGTTTGTTTGTTTTTTGTTTTGTTAGTAATAATTATGTTTTTTTGTGGATGTAAGAGAGGGTCATGTCATAGATTATGTTGCCACCACAATCACCATAAATTTTAGGGTTCCTCCAGCTCCAGTATCTCCATTTAACCCCCATGAGTATATTTTTTTGAGTGTTTCCTCAGGCAACACCCCCTCAGGTCCATAAAACTTCTTTGGATGGAGGTGATATTTCTGACAGGATCTTGAGGGGAGAGTAAACACACTTCTGTCAGGCAGGATTTGCTGTTAATCCTCACACGCAGTGGATGGGAGATTTGAAGGTTGTCCTATGGGCATTTTCCGCAGCACTGTTCGAGCTCAGTTCCGCTGCCACCGACAGCAGCCCGGGCCGGCCGGCTTTGCGGCGCGCACAAAACCCCATTTTCCGTGCCCGGAGAAGCCAATAGGATGTGACAGCTCGGAGATAATTACGAGGGTGATGAGAAGACACTTTATTTCGGCGGATACAAAACATGTGGTTCTCGCCTTCCCAGCCCAGAGCCCAAACAGGCTTTTGATGGTAAGGATGTGTCGAGGAGAAAGGCAGGGCTAATAAGAGACGAAGGAGGCAGTAATAACAGTCATGATCTCCGCCTGCTCATCTTCAACACCTTCTATACTGGATCTGTGGAACCAATAAAGCCAAGTGGAGGGACGGCGGCATGGGAAAAAGGATAAGAAGAGGAGGTCTACCCTTTTTTATTCTATGCTGGCTAATCCCCCGGGGAGAGAAATCTGTGCCACCTGCCATCTTTCAGTCCTGGCACTTGTCGACGCTATTGGCAGGCGTTCAGACTTCCTCCATTTCTCTCACTATTCCAGCTTCTCGTTTCTCCCAGCCACCCGCGGCTACTGCAATCGCATGGCCGTTCCACTAGGGGCAACCTGGAGAAACGTGCCGGCTTTTTAACAGGCCGTGAAAGGGAAGCCACTCTGAAATTGGTCGATTTGCAGCTGCACTCATGCGATGAGCCTCTGTGGCGTGCAGCTGGTTGATCCACAGCTTGTAAAGAAAAAAATATATTATTAGGATCCTTAAACATCCTGAATTTCCACCCACCTACGTGCATTTTTACACGCTCACTTCCAAAGCAGCACAGAAAAGCAAGGCAGAAAGGGACCTGTTTCTTGCAACAACAAAAAAAATGTTTATAAAAAGGCCAGCGTTTACTGCAGCAATTTACCGCGAGCCAGCGGAGAGCGAAATAACACAAGAGCGCTCTTCGTATCTGATGAGGCGTCAATCATGTCTTCCATCAAGGCAATGCTGAAGAGTCTTTTGTCACAGGAGTTGTTCAGCAAACACAAGTGTGACAGCCAATCAAGTCCTCACCGCAGCACAGGGAGGCACAGGAGAAGCCCTCCACATGTTCTGAGTGTAATAAGACAGGCAAACTCAGCAGAAAGCGCTGATTTTATGTGGGCAGGGGAGAAAGAGATAGATATAGATGAAAAGCTCACACACATGGAAGGATGGACACACAATTTCTGCTATAAACTCTACCCAGCTGCCTCACCGAGAAGACTACTCTAATATTCTGGGGGTACAAATGGAGTTTGCTGGTTATATCACTCAGTAAAGAGATTTCAAGCTTTACAATTGTAGAAATTTGGATACATAAGGAGGTATTAGATGTAACAAATCAAACCTATTAAACACATTCCTAAATTAATATTTAAAAAAAAATAATGTAATATATTTGAATCAGCCAAATATAGACAATTAAAATATTATTTGTAATATATTTTATATACATATGTTATATATAAAAATTTAATTAGTGTTGTATGCCTTCATTTCATTACCAGAAAAAAACGAAAGAAAAAAAAAACATTTTATTTTATTTAGAAATACCAATAGCATTTGTATTAAATCTATATTCAAAGAATTTAGTCAAAAAAAAATAAACAAATAAATACATAAATAAACGAATCGAATCAGAATCAAATCAAATCGGGACATCTGAATCAATACCCATAACTTTTTTTTTAATAATAAAATAATTACATTTATTTAAATAAAAATTAATTAAATCAGCTAAATATATACAATGTTATATTACATTTACAATTGTATATAAATGTTTATATATAAAAATGAAATTAAAAAAAAAAAAAATTTACACTGACCTTTATTTAAAAAAATTATGTATATTTAAAAAAATATCAATAGCATTTGTATTAAATCTGTAATATTTATTGAATTTAATAATAAAAAAATAAAATCGAGAATCAAATTAAGAATTAAACTCAATCGAATTGAAAGCTCGCAAATCAGAACTGAATCAAAACGGGACATCTGATTCGAAACCCAGCCTTAGTATCAAGACAATAAAACTTGAAAATAATAATATTAATTTAAATAATAATAAAATATATATATAATATAATATTAGGGCCCTATTAAATTGATTTAATTTTTTCCCAAATTTCTGTTAAATTTTTTTCTAAATTCCGCTTTTTTTTTTTTCCGTCTTCATTTTTCTAGATTCCATTTTTTTGGTTTTTGTTGTCATTTTTCTGGATTCTGTTTTTTTTTTTTTTTTTTCATTTTAATTTTTCTAGACTCTGTTTTAATGGTTAAATTAAAAAATGTTAATCAAAACACATCTGATTAATTGACTCATGAAGCTTACACAATTTATCAGCAATTTATTAAAGGTTTAACAAAAAAAAACATTTTTCATTTTTAAGGCCTTTTGAAATACATTTTATTTGTGTTTTTTGTGTTTTTGTATTATGTATTAGAAAAATAGAAATTCTAGGTTTTCCATTAATTTTTCAGGATTTCTATTTTTTGGTTTTGTTTTCATTTTTCTGGATTCTGTTTTTTTCTCCGTTTTAATTTTTCTAGACTCTGTTTTAATGGTTAAATTTAAAAAAATGTTAATCAAAACACTTGCACAATTTTATTTTTAAGGCCCTATGAAATATGTTGCATTTGTGTTTTTTTTTATTATGTATTATAAAAAATTATTATAAAATTCTAGGTTTTCCATTAATTCCATTCATTTCCAGAATTCAGTTTGAATGGTTTCATAAATAATAATAATCAAACATCTCTATTTATTTCATTTTTATAAATAATTATTTTTTTTATTACTTTCTTTCTTTTTTTTTTTTTTTTAAGAAATATTGTGTTGTGTATTTACTATTTTTCTGGTAAATATTTCTTAAAAAAAATTATGTTTTAATCATTTTATAATTAGCAGCAGTCCTATCAGTACATTAAGTAATATATTTCTGTCATAGCTTCTTTAAGTAAAATTTTATTTTGACGGGATGCTGTGAAAACCTTTAGTTTCTGTTTGTATATGATATGACAAAAGATTTTCTCAGTAGAAAGAGTTTTAATTGATTCATTCCAAATTTGGCAAATTACGTAACATTCTGTGTTAATAAGTCAGTTCCATTGTTATGACTGGATTCTGCAATTCCGTTCACGTTTGCCCATCGGGCCCTACAATATGAAGAACAACAGTAACAAATATAGCAAATGTAGCATACATAGCATGCATATTTATCCCCTCATACAGATATCGGTATGGCCAGGTAAATTGCTTCCATAAGACTAGTCAATTCTGAAAACAAGTTGTTCTGAATATCCCTAAGTGAAACATCACGCTTCTCTTTTGGCGTGTACAGTCTGTCACCGCTGCTCTGTGGAGGAAACGAGGCCCTGCGCAATTAATACCCAAGTAGAGCAATTCCCACTACCTCCCCATCACCTCCTCTACTGTTCTCTTCCTCCTCCCCAAAAGCCCTCCCTCCATCTCTCTCGCTCTCTTCCCGCAACCCTTTCATCCGTGGACAGAGCGGCACAAAGCCGGAGCTCTGACAACTCTCGTAATTGCCACAGACATTAATGACATATTTCAGCAGCAGGCAGAAGCCATTAGATGGCCTTTGAAAAATGCTTTGTAGGACCATCATCAGAGCATGTTATTGCCAGGGGACTAATGGGGAGGCAGCAGAGGTTCCTCTTATGCTGTCCCTGCTCTCACTGTGCACAAAACACCAAAGAATAATGATCAGTCTTACATCAAAGGAAGCATGAATTAGCAATACTGTCACAAACTTGACACACTAAGACAAACTGTTAACCTCAGCGCATCAATACGGCAAAAGTGCCGGGTCAAATCGTTGTTCAACAAAATACATACCTAAAAATCAACAGATTATTACATCATTTAATATACCAAAATAAAAGAATAATACAAATGAATGAATAAACGTATGTGTAAATAAAATGTATAATTGCAAAAACATAAATGAATGAAAATAAAAAATGAAATAAAATACGAATTCATGCATTGCAAATAACAACACGCACTACAAACAATCTAAAGGCTATTAGTATAAAACAAACACTGGCATAAATATTCCAGACACTCTAATTATAGACAGAACGATGTTTCTTGGTCTCAGGGTCTATAAAATTCTCTTTATGGACAGTCTGTCACTGAAATTAAATTATACGTACATTTCTTTATTATTGAACGTATAGAGTAAATGTGGCACATGGAACTACACAAATGTTTTATTATTTAAAGGTCTTGGTGTTAAAAAAGCACTTACTACAAAATACAAAAGAAAAGAAAAACACATCAGGTGATTTTTTTTTGGGCATTGCAACTGTGGTGAACAATATGAAATACAAATCAGTCCACAAATCCATAAATAATTCTAGTGCCAGAGACACAGAGGAAAGGTAGGGCTAAACAAGGTGCAGAGAGTGTTACAAGCTCATTTCTATTCAGACATACTTTCACCCTTGTAAACAAAAGTTAATCATAAGAGCTTTTCTTAAATAGGTAGCAATATGTTAAGCTAATATGTTAAGCTAACAGCTTGCTGGCTGAAGGGCACAATGTAAAGGACTGTTTAGGTTTAAAACTACAGATTTTGGCTTTTTTTCATGTAAAAAATCTTAATATTTTGAAAATAAAGCTGAAATATTTCTCAAATAAAGCCGAAATATTTCTCACATAAAGTCGAAATGATGAGAATAAAGTCGAAATGTTTTGAGAATAAAGTCGAAATGTCTTGAGAATAAAGTCGAAATGTTTTGAGAATAAAGCCAAAATGTTTCGAGTACAAAGTCGAAACGTGCGACAATAAAGTTGAAATTTTGAGAATCAAGTTGAAATGTTTCAAGAATAAAGTCGAAATATTTTGAGAATAAAGTCAAAACTTCAAGAATAAAGTCTAAATGTTTCGAGAATAAAGTCGAAATGTTTTGAGAATACAGTCGAAATGTTTCGAGAATAAAGCCAAATGTTTCGAGTACAAAGTCAAAACGTTCGACAATAAAGTTGAAATTTTGAGAATCAAGTCGAAATGTTTCAAGACTAAAGTCGAAATGTTTAATGAATAAAGTAGAAATGTTTTGAGAATAAAGTCGAAACTTTAATATTTTGAGAACACAATTTGAAATGTTTTGAGAATAAAGTGTAAATATTTTGAGAATAAAGTTTAAATGTTTTGAGAATAAAGTCAAAATGTTTTGAGAGTAAAGTTGAAATGTTTCGAGACAAAAGTCGAAATGTTTCAAGAATAAAGTAGAAACTCTGAGAATAAAGTCAAAACGTTTCAAGAATAAAGTTGAAATTATGAGAATAAAGTCAAAATGTTGCGAGAACAAAGTCGAAAAGTTTCGAGAACAAAGTCGAAATGTTTTGAGAATAAGGTCGAAACTTCGAGAATAAAGTTGAAACTTTAAGAAAAGTCTAAATATTTTGAGAATAAAGTTGAAATTTTGAGAATAAAGTCTAAATGTTTCGAGAATAAAGTCAAAATGTTTTGAGAGTAAAGTTGAAATGTTTCAAGAAAAAAGTTGAAGTGTTTCAAGAATAGAGTCATAATGTTTCAAGAATAAAGTAGAAACTTTGAGAATAAAGTCGAAATGTTTTAAGAATAAATTCAAAATTTCGAGAATAAAGGCAAAATGTTTCAAGAAAAAAGTTGCGAGAACAAAGTTGATATTTCGAGAATAATTGTTTCAAGAATAAAGTCGAACTTTCAAGAATAAATATATTGCTAGACCACTGGAATTAATTTGAATATATGTGGGGTTATTAGCAGAAATCATACCATGTGTTTTACTCACAGGGACAGTATGCTTGGAAATAATATTTCACATCTTCGAGAGTGTCAACATGTTTGACTAGCTGGCGTAAAAACTTTAAAGGCATTTTTCTCAGTTTCAGTTAGGGCTGTGCAATTAATCGCAATCGCAAAAAAATCGCGATTTAAGCACATGCCATTTCTAAACCGCATAAGGCTGCGATTTTATCTACCACCCCCCATTCATAAAAACGGAATTTACTATAGCGCGAAATGCCACGGAATTCGTTGATTTTTGGATGAATAAATCAAAAGTTGGTCTGTCACTTAATTCAAATCGCGATATGGACTAGTGTCTGTGAAAACTGGAATGCAAAAAGACAGTTTTAATATGAATCCTGCATGTTCCGTTTGCCTCTGTATGTATGAATGGCAGAGACGCGGTTTTTTTTTGTTTTTTTTACTACATGCATACTGAAGCACTCGTGAAGCTCCCTCTAATTTTTGGCATTTGCATCTAACATGAACAGATAAACTCAATCTCCAAAGCTGCTGTGAGTGTCACTTTTACCATTTCATTTGAGAAAACTAGCATCATATCATACTGTACAGCGTACACGCAGAAACTTCACGGCAACCTGTCAAAATAAAAGTACGGTTTAACATGAAACAGATCAATATTAGTCTTGTATTACTTTTGTACAGTATAATGTACAAAACATACATAAAACAATATATATGATAAAAAATAAATATTACAACAAGATTAACCACTTAATTGTAGAAAAAACACTACAATTATTATTTAAACGTTTTAAACTGAATATAATTTTTCTTCCATGTATTGATTTTAACAGTAAACTTCTGTTTGTTTGCCAAAAATTAAAAGGGTTTATTTTTCATTTGATTAAAAATAAATAAATGTTTATGCTTTTTGATTATCAGAAAAATTAAAGCACAAGAATTTCTTTAAAAAAAATAAATAAAATAAATTTAAAAAAAGCAAAAGATTGTAGAGCCCTCAAAATGTTAAAATAGAGAGTTTTGGACTTATTTTTCCACTGAAATGAATGTTTTCGTTATTACACAAAGGAGGCTAAAGTACCGGGGAAAAAAGTAACATGGCTAATTTATTTTATGTTGTCTGTTTTAAAGACAATTTTACAACAGTTTTGTTTATTAAACGTAATACTATGTTATTTCATTGTGAAATGTTTTGTTATGCACTTCTTGTGCACTGAATACATTTAGAATGTATGTATGTGGCTTGTTTGAAAAAGCAAAAACAGTTGCCAAAATCGCAAATAAAATCGCAATCGCAATATTCGTTCAAAAAAAATCGCAATATGATTATTTTGTCCATATTGCACAGCCCTAGTTTCAGTGTTGGCGTAGTTACTGCACTTTGCCTTTGGAGGGGCGAATAGTTTCCTTAGTTTCCTTAGATAACTACTTGAAAGTAACTAAAAACATCCCGTGTCATGTAATATCACCACCTCAGAGACTACAGACTGGTATGGTGTTACAGCTTGCTGTACCACTCATTTTAAGTGCGAGTCTCATTGACTTTTTTCTCATATAGCAAACATGTTTTCGGGGTAAAAATGCAAATCAATGACCTCTAAAATGCTGGAGTCATGTATAACAGCTCTATTAATCAAGTAACCAAAGAATCGCACCTTTCAGACAGCTTTACACCTGAAGACCACAAAACCAGGCCTCATAAAGGCAGAACTGATAATAATAATGCTGTGTCCACTCATTTCTCTCTCTCTTACTTGTTTAATAAAGTGATTTCATGTATATAAAAGGTCCACACGAAGGAAATGCTGGAGTCATGTATAACATGATTAATAGAGCTGTAATACGCTCTTCTGTGATCACTTTTGCTTGAGGTGAAAAGGCGCTCTGTGCACTTCCATCATTACACGGTGGCTTAGCCAGTCGCTCCTTTTGTAAGCAAAGTGGACCGACATGCGTTCATAGAAATTGCATCTACTATTGCCAGGCAATTATTGCTTTACATTGTGACTTCATGAATAACTCGGAGGGAGCGGGCAATTTAGCGGCTGCCCAATCTCAGAAAATTCCCAGCAGTCAATAAATGCACACTAGACCATTAAAAAGCCCCTCTTATTCATCTTTTCCCCCACATCCGCGAACAGCACCTACTACCGCCCATCTCAGTTTGAAATTGCCTGGCCAGATGGAGGGCTGTGGGGTCTGTTTGGCTAGCTCCTGGCGCTAGCAACAAATTAACATACAGTAATGAATTGCCCAAGTGGAAGAGAGATGCACTTAGCCCTTTAGTGGTGATGCCATCGAACAAATGGAAGTGTATCTCATTTGTGACAGACGTAAAACAAACAAAACCTTCACGGATTACTTTGCCCTTACGATTTACACATCTGCTTCATGCGACGTGCTGTTAAACACGAGATTGTGTGTTCATCGCCTCAGTGAAAGTGCTAGAAATATTGGCAGGGATTATTCAATAGCCTCTTAACTTTGGTAGGAGCATGTCTTCCTGTCTGCCATACCTAAATTTACAACCATGCTGTGAAGCCCCTTTACAACTTCTGAAAGAAGTCTCTTTCCGCCTGGTGGGTTTTCAATAGATTCAGATGAGCTTGCTATTATTCCAGACAAGCAACAGTGATTCTTTAGTCATGAGGTTAACTGGCCTATTTGCCCAAATCCATCAGAAGAAAGATTAGCCCTGATTAAAAGGGCAAGATGAGGTCAAAGGACAACATCTGAAATAAATACAAATCACCTGGAGTGTCTGCAAAGGGTTTTGTTTATTAGGCTGGTGACATGCATATAAACATTAATCGCCCATTTTTTCCATATATTAAGTCCAAAATATATATACACACTGCCAGTCAAAAGTTTTTGAACAGTAAGACTTTTAAAGAAGTCTCTTCTGCTCATCAAGCCTGCATTTATTTGATCCGAAGTACAGCAAAAACAGTAAAATTGTGAAATATTTTTACTATTTAAAGTTTTCTATTTAAATATATTTTAAAATGTAATTTACTTCTGGCATTTCAAAGCTGAATTTTTAGCAGCATTACTCCAGTAACATGATTCGTCAGAAATCATTTAAATATTCTGATTTGCTGCTCAAAAACATTTAATATTATTATTATTATTATGTTGAGAAGAGCTGAGGAGAATTTTTTCAGATTTGCTGCTCAAAAACTTTTATTATTATTATTATTATTATTATTATTATTATTATTATTATTATTATGTTGAGAAGAGCTGAGGAGATTTTTTTCAGGTTTCTTTGATGAATAGAAAGTTCAAAAGAACAGCATTAATCTGAAGAAAATCTTTTCGGAATCTTCTGAAACATTATAAATGTCTTTATCAACACTTTAAACTTCAAATTTAAAGCATCCTTGCTAATTCAAATTATTAATTTCTATAACTGATTTATTTTTTATTTATTTTTATTTTATTTAATGTTTTAAATTGTATAGTGTATAGTTTTACAAAAGCTTTTTATTTCACATAAATGCTGATCTTTGGATCTTTTCTTTATCCAAGAAACTTTACTCTGGTGTTTTCAAAATAATAATAATATCAAATCACAATATTAGAATGATTTCTGAAGTATCATGTGACTGATTCTAAAATTTCAGCTTCACAGGAATAAATAAAAATGTTAAAATATATTCAAATAGAAAGTTATTTTAAACATTACAAATACGTACTTTGGATCGAATAAATGTCTTATATAAAGATTTCAGATACTGAGTCTTGGGTTTCAATACTTTCAAATGGCATACTAATCTTCAAGATAAATTAAAAGTTTGACAGTTAAAAAAAAAAGTTCTGGACTAAAAATATTGTTTGCAATTAAAAACATTATTTTTATAACATTTCTCCCCACAGTCCTATTATCTTAATTATGATTCATTATATTTATAAACACATAAACACAGACACACAAGACCGACATTGAAACATTAAACAAGGGCAAGACAGACAGAGAGCTGTCAGGGCAGGATCATGACAAAAATAAGTTAGAATTATTATACATATTAATACAAATTTAAGACAAAGTCATGTGCGTTATGACTTCTTCCATTACTTTTTTTTCTACACAAATTCATATCAAAGGGACCTAAAAGTTGGGACTTGTTTTTTGGATAGTTCATCCAAAAGTGAAAAGTCTGTCACTCTTCGTTGATCTTCAGAACACAAATTAAGATATTTTTGTTGTCTTTGCACACAAAAAGTATTCTTGTAGCTTCATTAAATTAAGGTTGAACCACTGATGTCACATGGACTATTTTAACAATGTCCTTACTACCTTTCTGGGTCTTGAACACGGTAGTTGCATTGTTGTCTAGGTCAGAAAGCGCTTGGGTTTCATCACAAATATCTTAATTTGTGTTCTGAAGATGAATGAAGATCTTACAGGTTTGGAACAACATAAGGGTGAGTAATTAATGACAGAATTTTCATTTTTGAGTGAACTATCCCTTTAATATAAATCAATGTAAATTATATTTTCTGACATTTTCTTACAAAGATTCACATTACTTAGGAATAGAATAAAGCAGCTGAGAAATTTTCACAGCTACCACATGCTACCACAACCCTCAAGAACAACATGCCATTAGCAGCAGCTGCATTGCATTCAATTAATAAAAGCAGACATCCCAGATTACATCTGCAGCAATAGGGGTTGAATTACGCAATCCCACACTTCATTACTGAATGCTCTGTGAGCCAAATCAATACACTTTCTGTCATATTAGCTTTCCTTTCCCTTCCTATTCAGAACGTGAAACTTAATGCTGAAATGTTTGTTTATTTATTAATTTATTTAGTCTCAATTAAACATTTAACAGCGCTACTCTATAGTTATTCACTTTCTTACTCCATCATCCACAAATACGTGGGAAGTCTGAGGTCTACATATAAAGCAGCTGAAGCTGGGAGGTTAGTGAAGTGCATATTACTAACACAGTGATGCAATAAGTGATTTGAAAATCAGGAGACATGCCACAATCATGATTATTTTTGCCCATGTTCAGCTTGTGACAGGCCCTACTTTAATTGCATTAGTTCATGACACAACGGATGAGCCCCTATCCACCTCTATGGATGAGACTTCCGGTTCATTAGCCGCTCTAGGGAAATAATGAGAAGAATAACAACGTGCAGTAAACAGTAAAACTGCTTGCACTACAAACCAGTGTGCTCATAATTAAAATAATACATTAAAATAATATGGTAAGACACACCAATTTGCAATATCAAGCAGCAAAACGAGCAGTTTTGTACAGCTAAAAATAGCTGGACACGGATGAGACCAGAAGCCAGACCCATAGAATTTACAAATGGCCGCACCCACTTGTACAGGAAGAAAAAGGTGGATATAGGGCTAACCATTGCTTTAAAAAAGGGTAATAAATAAAGCAATTGCAGTAATGCAGGCATATTCTGTTGCTAATGCAAAAGCTTCAGAAATTTGAACCAATTTGACTTTTAAAAATTTCTTTAAAAGCAAAAAATTGCTTTAAAAAGGGTAATAAATAAAGAAATCGCAGTAATGCAAGTGTTAAAACATCAGTTCTGTTGCTAATGCAAAAGCTTCAGAAATCTGAACCAATTTGACTTTTAAAAATTGCTATAAAAAAGCAAAATAAACTGCTTAAAATTGCTTTAAAAAAGGGTAATAAATAAAGACATCGCAGTAATGCAAGCATTAAAACATCAGTTCTGTTGCTAATGCAAAAGCTTCAGAAATCTGAACCAATTTGACTTTTAAAAATTGCTTTAAAAAAGCAAAATAAACTGCTTAAAATTGCTTTAAAAAAGGGTAATAAATAAAGACATCGCAGTAATGTTAGCATTAAAACATCCCTTCTGTTGCTAATGCAAAAGCTTCAGAAATCTGAACCAATTTGACTTTTAAAAATTGCTTTAAAAAAGCAAAATAAACTGCTTAAAATTGCTTTAAAAAAGGGTAATAAATAAAGACATCGCAGTAATGCAAGCATTAAAACATCAGTTCTGTTGCTAATGCAAAAGCTTCAGAAATCTGAACCAATTTGACTTTTAAAAATTGCTTTAAAAAAGCAAAATAAACTGCTTAAAATTGCTTTAAAAAAGGGTAATAAATAAAGACATCGCAGTAATGCAAGCATTAAAACATCAGTTCTGTTGCTAATGCAAAAGCTTCAGAAATCTGAACCAATTTGACTTTTAAAAATTGCTTTAAAAAAGCAAAATAAACTGCTTAAAATTGCTTTAAAAAAGGGTAATAAATAAAGACATCGCAGTAATGCTAGCATTAAAACATCCCTTCTGTTGCTAATGCAAAAGCTTCAGAAATCTGAACCAATTTGACTTTTAAAAATTGCTTTAAAAAAGCAAAATAAACTGCTTAAAATTGCTTTAAAAAAGGGTAATAAATAAAGACATCGCAGTAATGCAAGCATTAAAACATCCCTTCTGTTGCTAAAGCAAAAGCTTCAGAAATCTGAACCAATTTGACTTTTAAAAATTGCTTTAAAAAAGCAAAATAAACTGCTTAAAATTGCTTTAAAAAAGGGTAATAAATAAAGACATCGCAGTAATGCAAGCATTAAAACATCCCTTCTGTTGCTAATGCAAAAGCTTCAGAAATCTGAACCAATTTGACTTTTAAAAATTGCTTTAAAAAAGCAAAATAAACTGCTTAAAATTGCTTTAAAAAAGGGTAATAAATAAAGACATCGCAGTAATGCTAGCATTAAAACATCCCTTCTGTTGCTAATGCAAAAGCTTCAGAAATCTGAACCAATTTGACTTTTAAAAATTGCTTTAAAAAAGCAAAATAAACTGCTTAAAATTGCTTTAAAAAAGGGTAATAAATAAAGACATCGCAGTAATGCAAGCATTAAAACATCAGTTCTGTTGCTAATGCAAAAGCTTCAGAAATCTGAACCAATTTGACTTTTAAAAATTGCTTTAAAAAAGCAAAATAAACTGCTTAAAATTGCTTTAAAAAAGGGTAATAAATAAAGACATCGCAGTAATGCAAGCATTAAAACATCCCTTCTGTTGCTAATGCAAAAGCTTCAGAAATCTGAACCAATTTGACTTTTAAAAATTGCTTTAAAAAAGCAAAATAAACTGCTTAAAATTGCTTTAAAAAAGGGTAATAAATAAAGACATCGCAGTAATGCAAGCATTAAAACATCAGTTCTGTTGCTAATGCAAAAGCTTCAGAAATCTGAACCAATTTGACTTTTAAAAATTGCTTTAAAAAAGCAAAATAAACTGCTTAAAATTGCTTTAAAAAAGGGTAATAAATAAAGACATCGCAGTAATGCAAGCATTAAAACATCAGTTCTGTTGCTAATGCAAAAGCTTCAGAAATCTGAACCAATTTGACTTTTAAAAATTGCTTTAAAAAAGCAAAATAAACTGCTTAAAATTGCTTTAAAAAAGGGTAATAAATAAAGACATCGCAGTAATGCTAGCATTAAAACATCCCTTCTGTTGCTAATGCAAAAGCTTCAGAAATCTGAACCAATTTGACTTTTAAAAATTGCTTTAAAAAAGCAAAATAAACTGCTTAAAATTGCTTTAAAAAAGGGTAATAAATAAAGACATCGCAGTAATGCAAGCATTAAAACATCAGTTCTGTTGCTAATGCAAAAGCTTCAGAAATCTGAACCATTTTGAATTTTAAAAATTGCTTTAAAGGAACACTCCACTTTTTTTGGAAATAGGCTCATTCTCCAGCTCCCCCCGAGTTAATAAGTTGATTTTTACCGTTTTGAAATCCATTCAGCCGTTCTCTTGTTCTGGCGATATCACTTTTAGCATAGCTTAGCATAAATCATTGAATCCTATTAGACCAGTAGCATCGCGTTCAAAAATGACCAACGAGTTTCGATATTTGTCCTATTTAAAACTTGACTCTTCTGTAGCTATATTGTGAACTAAGACCAGCGGAAATGTAAAGCAGCGGTTTTCTAGGCTGATAAGATTAGGAACTACACTTCCATTCCGGCGTAATAGTCAAGGAAGTTTGCTGCCGTAACATGGCCGAAGCAGGCGCATTAATATCACACAGCGCCTGGAATTAGATCCCAGCTAGGTAACTTCCAATGTGACCGGTGCTAAGTTTGTGTAATTCCG
The DNA here is from genome assembly GCF_049309525.1 of Garra rufa. Lineage (NCBI taxonomy): Eukaryota > Metazoa > Chordata > Actinopteri > Cypriniformes > Cyprinidae > Garra > Garra rufa. Next base: position 13,578,617 of record NC_133381.1, read on the forward strand.
GTTGTTGCAGCTGTCAGAGTTGCAGCTGGTAAATTGTTAGTGGCTGGATTTACCTGTGTGTGATTAGCTATGGTTATGTGCATTGTAAGGGGGAGTGATAGTAAGTCGAAGACGTAATCTACTACCATCTTTCATAGAATTCCCACGAAAAAAAAAGCAATTTCGACTAATGAATCAATGGCTGGCTGCTCTGAACATAGATCTCAAAACACCGTTAGAAACGATCAAGAAATGGCGTGTTTGCTCCGAGGATTTTGAACCAGATAACTATTTGGATAGTTTTACCGGTACTACAGCACGGCGTCTAAAGGACACGGCGATCCCAACAATCTTCAAACTAACGTTACAGACAGGACAACAAGGAGCATCGCCCACGGCTGTAAGTGAAACATGATTAATTGCTAACGTTACCTGTGAAATGCAACCCCTGACGACTAGGTTTGGGCGAACAGTTGGCTTAGTATTTGCTATGACCAAATTCCATGTGTGATTGCAAAAGAAAGTTATTGCGAACAGTCGGTGGTGTTTTAAAGTCAGTTTTGAGTAAAAGTGTACATCATGAATGTAAGCCTGAAAATGCAAACTGACAGTATGCATTTAAAATCTTTATATTATATAATGTAGCAGGAATAACTTACTCTTGCGACAGCTGGCCATTAGGTCCACTCGGCGTGTGACGTTTTTTCTAGTTTATTTTGTCAAACCGGAAAAAAAATCGACTATTGCAGGATGCAGCATTGCATCCAAGTCCTCGGATGTTGCGACCTGACACTTCCTCATCAGGTAGATCCACCCTTGCCATCGATGGCAATACCTGGTCCCACTCGCGACAACACAGGCACTCACTTTTAGTTGGCATGGGTTGGCAAGCCCCACCAGCGCGAATCTGCTCTCCTCATCCCTTCTGTCCCAGGCAGTTCAGACACACTTTCTTGTCTTTCGCGTACCAAAACCTTAGCTTCAGTGAATTCTGGTTCAAATTGATACGGTTTAGGATCTGCACCAAAGTAAATATCTTCTAAATCGTCTCTCACAAATGTCTCCATGGCGAGGAACGCTGTCTGTGCTGTGCATGCACGTTGGATATGTTGACGGAAGTAAACATTTGCACATGTGCTGTGTCGTATTACTGCGCCTGCTTCGGCCATGTTACGGCAGCAAACTTCCTTGACTATTACGCCGGAATGGGAGTGTAGTTCCTAATCTTATCGGCCTAGAAAACCGTATCTTTACATTTCCGCTGGTCTTAGTACGCGATATAACTACAGAAGTGTCAAGTTTTAAATAGGACAAATATCGAAACTCGTTGGTCATTTTTGAACGTGATACTACTGGTCTAATAGGATTCAATGATTTATGCTAAGCTATGCTAAAAGTGATATCGCCAGAACAGGAGAACGGCTGAATGAATTTCAAAACAGTAAAAATCAACTTATTAACTCGGGGGGAGTTGGAGAATGAGCCTATTTCCAAAAAAAGTGGAGTGTTCCTTTAAAAAGCAAAAAACTGCAAAAAAAATTGTTTTAAAAAGGGTAATAAATAAAGAAATCGCAGTAATGCTAGCATTAAAACATCCCTTCTGTTGCTAATGCAAAAGCTTCAGAAATCTGAACCATTTTGACTTTTAAAAAAAATCTGTTTAAAATTGCTTTTAAAAAAGGTAATAAATAAAGCAATAATGCAAGCGTTAAAACATCAGTTCTGTTGCTAATGCAAAAGCTTCAGAAATTTGAACCATTTTGACTTTTAAAAATTGCTTTAAACAAGCAAAATAAACTGCTTAAAATTGCTTTAAAAAAGGGTAATAAAGAAATCACAGCAATGCAAGCGTTAAAACATCAGTTCTGTAGCTAATGCAAAAGCTTCAGAAATCTAAACCAATTTGACTTAAAAATTGCTTTAAAAAAGCAAAAAACTGCTAAAAAATTGCTTTAAAAGGGGTAATAAATAAAGCAATTGCAGTAATGCAAGTGTAAAAACATCAGTTCTGTTGCTAATGCAAAAGCTTCAGAAATCTGAACCATTTTGACTTTTAAAAATTGCTTTAAAAAAAGCAAAAAACTGCTTAAAAATTGCTTTAAAAAGGGTAATGAATAAACCAATTGCAGTAATGCAAGCATTAAAACATCAGTTCTCTTGTTAATGCAAAAGCTTCAAAAATCTAAACCAGTTTGACTTTTAAAAATTGCTTTAAAAAAGTTAAAAATTGCTTTAAAAGGGTGATAAAGCAATCGCATTAATGCAAGCGTTAAAACATCAGTTCTGTTGCTAATGCAAAAGCTTCAGAAATCTAAACCAATTTGACTTTTAAAAATTGCTTTACACAAGCAAAAAACTGCTTAATTTCTTTAAAAAGGGTAATAAATAAAGAAATCGCAGTAATGCAAGCATTAAAACATCATTTCTGTTGCTAATGCAAAAGCTTCAGAAATCTGAACCATTTTGAATTTTAAAAATTGCTTTAAAAAGCAAAAAACTGCAAAAATTGCTTTAAAAAGGGTAATAAAAAAGAAATCGCAGTAATGCTAGCATTAAAACATCCCTTCTGTTGCTAATGCAAAAGCTTCAGAAATCTGAACCATTTTGACTTTTAAAAAAAATCTGTTTAAAATTGCTTTTAAAAAAAGGTAATAAATAAAGCAATAATGCAAGCGTTAAAACATCAGTTCTGTTGCTAATGCAAAAGCTTCAGAAATTTGAACCATTTTGACTTGTAAAAATTGCTTTAAACAAGCAAAATAAACTGCTTAAAATTGCTTTAAAAAAGGGTAATAAATAAAGAAATCACAGCAATGCAAGCGTTAAAACATCAGTTCTGTAGCTAATGCAAAAGCTTCAGAAATCTAAACCAATTTGACTTAAAAATTGCTTTAAAAAAGCAAAAAACTGCTAAAAAATTGCTTTAAAAGGGGTAATAAATAAAGCAATTGCAGTAATGCAAGTGTAAAAACATCAGTTCTGTTGCTAATGCAAAAGCTTCAGAAATCTGAACCAATTTGACTTTTAAAAATTGCTTTAAAAAAAGCAAAAAACTACTTAAAAATTGCTTTAAAAAGGGTAATGAATAAACCAATTGCAGTAATGCAAGCATTAAAACATCAGTTCTCTTGTTAATGCAAAAGCTTCAAAAATCTAAACCAGTTTGACTTTAAAAAATTGCTTTAAAAAAGTTAAAAATTGCTTTAAAAGGGTGATAAAGCAATCGCATTAATGCAAGCGTTAAAACATCAGTTCTGTTGCTAATGCAAAAGCTTCAGAAATCTAAACCAATTTGACTTTTAAAAATTGCTTTACACAAGCAAAAAACTGCTTAATTTCTTTAAAAAGGGTAATAAATAAAGAAATCGCAGTAATGCAAGCATTAAAACATCAGTTCTGTTGCTAATGCAAAAGCTTCAGAAATCTGAACCAATTTGACTTATAAATGTGTCACTCTATTTATTTTCTGACAAAAGTTTCCATAAAAATGCCTGGTCTGTCATGTGTCAAACAAACAAATAGTATCACAAACTCATGCTATAGGTTGAGGCAATTTCTCTTATTAACCTCTTTAAAAGAGCAAAAAGCTATGATTATGAAACAAAACCACAATATCCATGCACAAACATACCAGGCAATCATTTCCAACACTAGTTTTCACTCATTTTCAGAGCTGGAGCAGTAAAACTCCTCTGAAAACTCCATTTTGAGCTGTGTCTATTTATTACTAGCTTTGGTGTGATAAGAATGCAATTTGCATTTTAGAATATGAGAGAGACGATTATCAGAAGTGAGAACTCAATAGAAGAATTGAGACAGAGGCTAAAGCATGCTAATGTGCTGGCCGCAAATTCATTACTGCAGCCATTTCATGCACTGGTGGAGCCCAAGCAGCGTCTGATTTACTGTTCTCCTCGGAGAGGCGGCACACCATTTCGTACCTCCTCGAATCTCCACTGTTCAAAGGAGACCTGAGACGCCATCTTTTATCCTTCTCAATGTTAGATATTGTTTGATATCAAAACTGCTAGTAAACGCATCTTTAAACAAGACGATGTTCGTGTGATAACAGAAACCAGTCACCATTAGAGTTTATGAAAATTTCATTTGTAATTAAAATTTTAAACAGTTCTAGTATTTTTCCCAGAATATGACCAATAAACAAAAAGGTAGAGTTCACCAATTGTGGAAGGAGAAATCAGATTGCAGCCAAAAACATAATTAAGCAAAAAAACAAAACATCAAAGCATAAACAAAACATTTAAAATCAAAAGCACAAAAACACAAAAAACACCAAACAAAGCTAAAACACAAAACAACAAATTAAATTAATCAAAAACATAATCATTTGAATTTGTGTCGCTTATTGTACTACACTAAATATATTAACATATGCAATAAGTGCAATTGGCTACCAACTAGTTAAAAAATATTACAATAAGTATTAAAACTATCCAAAAAAAAAAAGAGAATAAATAAATAAAGACACAATATGAGGGACTGTATCTAATTCTAAAAAATGTATTTCAGTATATCTAAGTAAACAGTAGTCTATTTCCGCTGTCAGCCTTAGGCTATAATCATCCTTACATTCACTAGAGGTGCCAAGGTTGCCAAATATGACATCCAAGCTGAAATACAATTTCTTTACTTTTCTTTTTTCTTGATAATGCCAGTCTGTGCTAATCAGCAGCATATCCTTCTCATTTTAAACACATGGCACTGTAGAGATGCAGAAAGCAATCACAAACTTAAGTAAAGAAAAATAGTAAATGAGTCTTAGACAAATCACTCATGTATCAAACACATTCAAGTATGTCTAAAAGCAGAAGTGATTGAAAACAGCGATTATAAGGTTCTGGGCTTGAATTCCGTGAGGGGCGATCCATGAACTATCACCATTGGGCCCTTGAGCAAGCCACTTAGCCCAAGGTTACTCCAGGTGGACCCTATAATAAACATAGTACAGTATAGACCAAAGTATCTGCTAAACAACTACTTATTAAAGAATTTTGGATCTTGTGATCTTAGCCATTTGATGGTACATGAATGGTACATGGAACGTTTTCAAGCTTTAGGCATCACTCACACCTTGGCGTGTTTCAAAGGGTGAGAATCTGTTAATAAGCATCAACAGAGTTCTCAAATAAAGCTTTTGCCTAACTATTACACCCAATAACGATAACAACCCAAAACAAGAAATGAAGACAAACAACTGTGAAATACATTCACTTCAATTCAATGTTCCTTTTTGAACAGAACAACGTAGCAAATATACTTTTAAAAGAGCCAAGTATGTATCATACTGTATACCAGGGGTGGCGAACTCCAGTTCTTAAGAGCCGCAGCCCTGCAGAGTTCAGCTCCAACCCTAATTAAAACTCACCTGCCAGTATCTTTCTAGTAACCCTTCAGACCTTGATTAGGTTGTTCAGGTGTGTTTCATTAGGGTTGAAGCAAAACTCTGCAGGGCTGCGACTCTCCAGGACCGACGTTCGCCACCCCTGCTGTATACCAATGAAATCACAACATACAATAACAGTAATTCTCTAAAATATGTTTCTCATACAATTGCACACAATGCTCGAAACTGAAACATTCAAACTCAGCATCAGTAATGAACACAATTTTAATTGGAAATCTGCAGGGCTAGCCCTAGAAATCTGAGTTAAGTTACCTTACAACTTCTTAAGTAAAAGAAACGGTTAGGTTACACTACAGTTTAAAAAAATGAGTAATCGGATAATTGTAATTAAATTTTTGCCACTTACTCGAATTGAATCGTGACAGCCCTAGAAATCTGAGTAAAGTTCAATTATTCAATTATTTTGCCGGTTACTTATATTGAATCGAGGAATCACGACACCCTTAAAAATATGACTTAAGTTAACTTTAAAACACAACTGTAATGTTTTTTTTTATTCGTTTTTAAATGTTTTTTAATGTTAAAACACAATTTTAATTGGAAATCTGCAGGGCTGTCACTAACGATTATTTTGGTCATCAAGTGATCGTCGATTATTCTGACGATTAATCGAGTAATCTGATAATTGTCCTTCAATTCTTTTGACAGTTACTTGAACTGAATCAAGGAATCATGACAACCCGAGAAATCTGAGTTAAGTTATCTTACAACTACTTAAGTAAAAGAAAAGGTTAGGTTATACTACTGTTTAAAAGATTAATCGAGTAATCGGATAATTGTCATTGAATTTTTTTGCCAGTTACTCGAATTGAATCGAGGAATCGTGACAGCCCTAGAAATATGAGTAAAGTTAACTTACAACTGCTTAAGTAAAATAAATGGTTAGGTTACACTACTGTTTAAAAGAATAACCGATTTAATTGTAATAAAAAAATTGACTGAAAATTAAGTGTTTACTATTGTCCATTTGCATTATTGATACACTATTTTCCTATTTAATACTGTAAAGCTGATTTGACACAATCTGTATTGTTAAAAGCACTTTATAAATAAAGGTGACTTGACTTGACTTGAATCGTGACAGCCCTAGATATCTGAGTTAAGTTCAATTATTAAATTATTTTGCCGGTTACTTATATTGAACTGAGGAATCACGACACCCTTAGAAATATGATTTAAGTTAACTTACAACTACTTAAGTAAAAGAAATGGTTAGGTTACAATACAGTTTAAAACATTAATCGAATAATTGGCATTCAATTTTTTTTGCTGGTTACTCGAATTGAATTAGGAAATCATGACAACCCTACAAATCTGAGTTAAGTTACTTTACAACTACTTAAGTAAAATAAATGGCTAGGTTACACTACAGTTCAAAAGATTAATCGAGTAATTGGATAATTGTCATTCAATTTTTTTGTTGCCAGTTACTCCAACTGAATCAAGGAATCGTGACAGCCCTAGAATTATGAGTTAAGTCAACTTACAACTACTTAAGTGAAGAAATGGTTAGGTTACACGACTGTTTAAAACATTAATCTAGTAATCAGATAATTGTATTTGAAAAAAAATTCCAGTTACTCAAGTTGAATCGAAGAATCATGACAGCCCTAGAAATCTGAGTTAACTTACAACTACTTACGTAAAAGAAATGGCTAGGTTACACTACAGTTTAAAAGATTAATTGAGTAATCGGATAATTGTCATTCAATTTATTTTTGCCGGTTACTCAAATTGAATCGAGGAATCAAGACAGCCATAGAAATCTGAGTTAAGTCAACTTACAGATACTTAAGTGAAGAAATGGTTAGGTTACACTTCTGTTTAAAACATTAATCTAGTAATCAAATAATTGTAATTCAATATTTTTGCCGGTTAATCGAATTGAATCAAAGAATCATGACAGCCCTAGAAATCTGAGTTACCTTACAACTACTAAAGTAAAAGAAATTATTAGGTTACACTACTGTTTTTATGTTTCTGTCTCTTACATCCACCAACGTTGCATTTATTTGATAAAAATGGTAGTGAAAATAGTGACATATCACAGTTTAAAATAATTTTGTGTTATAATATATTTTAAGATAGAAATTTCTTCCTGTGATGGCAAAGCTGTATTTTCAGCAGGTATATCTCCAGTGTTTAGTGTCAAACAATCCTTGAGAAAACATTCTATTATGCTGAATTGCTGCTCAAGAAACTTAAAGTCTTGTAGTGTGTGATTGTTAGTCATTTGGTGTATGATGGCCAGTTTCTCTGTGACTGTTACAAAGTTAGCAAATGTATGATCCCTAGTGTTTTAAAATCTGTTTGGATTTTAAAAGTTCATGTATTCCAGCCTTTAGTTTGGTTTGTACTACACTTTAAACAAAAATATTTTATTTCAAAATCTCAAAAAACAAGCTCAAAAGCTACAAATTTTACCTAAAAAAGCACAGTGCAAAAACATTTAGCTGTCTGTGCTTCTGCTGGTCAGCGCAGATCGTCTACCACCAAGAAACAGTAATGGACCTTTAAAAGACTCCTGCTTTTTCACATCACGAGAGACCGCCATTAATTAATGTAGAGTGAAGCTAAAAGCCAGTAACTACAATGAGTGCTTTCTCCCTCCATTGCAGCTAATTATCTAGCTTTTTTCTAAAAGCTTTGAGATAATAAATTCCAAGAGTGTAGATGGATGTGCAGACCAGGCTTTTCTACCGTTCACAGCGACTGGCAGCGTACATACATATGCTACAACCACAAACCATGGAGCTTCCAAGTTTCCTATAGTACATGCGATTTACAGTGAACCACTTATAGAAACCAATTGTCTAAATCTAAGGAGCAGATAAGATACAGAGCGAGCGGGAACATAAGGCAATTTAGCTTTCAGCTAAGTATAATTTTAATGTATGGTCTCACCATGCTTCAGTAGTCTAGAGACCATTTGTGCAGTGAAACACACGATTTTTGCGGTTCCAGTGACTCCAAACCTGTCCAGAAGGGTCGGATCACATGACAAAGCATCTACACGTCCATTAGGGCTGCAATAAAATTGTCAAGCAGAACTATTGATGGTACGACATCCAAATTGTGATACAGATCTAAATGACCACGATATCATTATCCACCTAGAAAACTAAATTGCTATGCAGGCTTATCGTTACCTCTCACGTTTCAAGTTTATTTGTCACTCGAGACATTTACAAGAATACACAGGAATAAAATAACATCCCTCTAGGTCTATGGTGCATTTACAAAAAGAACATTTTCCACACACACACACACACACACACACACACACAAACGTCTTTAAGATACATGCTACTTCTTATCATGGTTTTGAACTTACACAATGCTTCAACACACTTCTGTGCCTGTAGAAGCAATTCATGACAAAATGGGTGTTATTTTGTGACACTTTTCGACTATTTGACGCCATTACCAATTTGCTTTCCTCTTAGCAATTTGCTACCAACCACGTTAGGCAAAGAGGACCTGCCAAATTATACTTAAAATGGCTAAACTGTAAACAAAACAAAACTCTGGCTCATTTTCAAACACAAGCAGTGAAGTGTTTGAAAACTTAGCACTGCATAAATTTTATCCAACCAATGTTAATAAATACAGGCTAGGCTGGGTTACCCACAAAATCTCAAAACATGATGCCAGTGATTTGACAGTGGTTTAATTGTTTGATTTTTTTCATAAATTGGCAAATCATTGGTCATTCTAACTGTTGATCGGAAAATAACATCTGAGCCAAATGACTAAAACGCAGCAAGTCAGAGAAGTTTAAACTCAACTATTCACCTCTGGCAACAAAATTATTATGCTACTATAATTATTACTGTGCATGAGCAGTACTTGCATCACTCTAAACTGGCAGCTAAAGGTGAAGTGTGTAATTTCTGCACTAGTAGCGTCACCAAAAGCAATTTGAAAAATAACGTTTTCAAACCATCTGCCATTGGTCCAAACAAATAGACAGTCCCATTTTAAAGGTGAATAAATGAATTCCAGAATAAAAGTTTCTTTCTTTCTTCAGTTGCAAAGAAATTAGGGTTGTTGGCAGAGCCGGATTAACGCAAAGGCAAACTAGGCACGTGCCTAGGGCCCGATTGGCGGGATGGGGCCCAGACAGAGGGACAAAAAAATAAAAATAAAAAAATAAAAAATAAAATAAAATAAAATGTACAAATGTCCTATCTACAATTTATTTCAATATTTATTAATTAACTAAAAATAGTGACGATGTTTATCTTAACCATAGACTGTTACATTACGTCACATTAATGCCAGCCCATGACTGTATATAGTGATGCGCGGGTTGATCCAAAATGAGCGGGTGCCTGCGGTCACCCGCGGTTACGAATAAAAAAATATTTTAATGATTTTTTGTTAATGATATTCGGGTCGCAGTCGGTCGGGTCGTTTGAAATAAAGATGCCAATTAAACCTTTGTAATTTATATAGTACTAGACACGATTTTCTATGAAATACATATACTTATTGGCTGAATAATATTTACCTTTTGAATGTTAAGCGTTATTAAATGTAGAAAAATGCCCGATTTCCCAACAGGTTGAACTGAGCAATGCCATTTTTATAGGCTACTATATATATAGAATTATTAGACACTTTTCACTATGTCTTTTTAAATGCCTAGGTCTGTTTAATTTCCTTAATTATAAAATTTCTAGCACTATTTTTAAACGTTTATTCAAGTAATAATATATAAATTATCTCATATATGCTTGTTTAAAACCAGGGATTAATAACGATATTCATGTAAAAACGGTACGTTTTCTTTACATTTCCAGAGAGCGAAACGAACGAAATTAAACATTACTTAATAAATTCAAAGCACTATAATTTCCTTATTCATTTGATAAAACTATTAATATATATAAAAAATAATATTATTTTGTCATATTCGTGATTCCTGAGTTTCTATATGAAAACTTCGTTTTGAAGTGCATTCGTTTGTATAAGAAAATTCGTTAACCTAGCCTATTAAGTTGATTTAAATATTCTTGATAATTTTTAGAAAAAGTTAAGAAAAAAGGAATTAGCTTGTAGTCTATATATATTTAGGGCTACAGGCTAATATTTTTCTTAACTTTTATTACACTGTAAATCGAAATAAAATTATTCTTGATCATATTTATCATCGCAGAATCACTGACATAATTTAGAATATTTAGAAAACGAAACTAATCTGTATAAAGGAAAGACAAAATAAATCACAATAAGAACAATCTGTATTTTTCTTCTAATCAAGAACATTTCTTTTGACAAAATTACCTAATAAATGCCAAATGATGTTTGATAGTGAACGCATCTCCACCGCATAGCCGCATATAATCGCTGGTGTCAGTCGCAAATATTAAACATGCGGGTCAGGAAGGGGGTCGGGTACAATTTACTTTTTTTTTTTTTTTTTGCGGTCCAAGTTGCGGGCGGGTTAGTTGAAAACGTCAGTCGGGTTCGGGTTGTATTGACCTGCGCATCACTGATATATATAGAGGCGCCAGCTAAACCAGATAAAGTTATTTGCTCTGTTTACATAGTTTACTGACACCTATTGGTTATTTACTGATACTACTGCCTTAACAATGACACTCCCAATGGATGAGGATAATTTAATAGCATTTAATAGAGCCGTGTAATGACGTATAAATAATGAATATCAAAAAATAGTCTGACAGACTGTTTAATATACAACACATGACTTATTTTGGTATACAAACAACCAATTTGTAACTAAAGACTAGGCTATGTAAAATGTGAATTAACTTTTTAATAGAGTATTAGTAACTTTGGTAAGTTTCAGATTTCAATTCATAAACAACATCGATGGAGGGGGGCCCAAAAAATGCAGCCTGCCTAGTGTAGTCCATTTATTTAATCCGGCTCTGGTTGTTGGGGAAAACATTCCAAAATTTTTCTCCATATAGTGGACTTCAATGGTGGCCAACGATTTGAAGGTCCAAATTACAGGTTCAACGGGCTCTACAAAATCCCAGCCAATGAATAAGGGTCTTATCTAGCAAAACGATCTGTCATTTTCTTAAAAAAAAAAAACTAATATTTAGATACTTTTTAACCACAAATGCTTGTCTTGCACTAGCTCTGTGATGTGCGTATTCACACGTTATATAATAATGTTGGAAGATCATGCACGGTTCTTTATCTGTGTACTTTGGCTCAAAAAGGTTAGGTAGGCCAAAAAAGTCTTATTTTCTCCTCCAACTCCAAAATTGTCCAAAGTCATTGTTGGAAATTTTTTGCTGGTTACTCGAATTGAATCTAGGAATCGTGACAGCCCTAAAAATCTGAGTTAAGTTAACTTACAACTACTTAAGTAAAAGATATGGTTAGGTTACTCTACTGTTTAATAAATTAATCCAAACAAATAGACAGTCCCATCTTAAAAGTGCAGTTCACTTCCAGAATAAATCCTAATAATTTACTTCAAGATGTTTATGTCTTTCTTTCTTGAGGCTCAAAGAAATTAAGGTTTTTGAGGAAAACATTCCAAAATTTTTGTCCATATAGTGGACTTCAATGGTGGCCAATGGTTTGAATGTCCAAATTGCAGTTTCAGTGCAGGTTCAAAGGGCTCTACAAAATCCCAGCCAAGGATTAAGGGTCTTATCTAGCAAAACAATCTGTCATTTTCTTAAAAAAAAAAAATATTTATATACTTTTTAACCACACATGCTCATCTTGCACTAGCTCTGCGATGTTCGTATTCACACATTACATAATAATGTTGGAAAGGTCATGCGCAGTTAGTTCTTCATCTGTGTACTTTGGTTCAAAAAGGTTAGGTAGGCCAAAAAGTCCAAGGTCTCATTTACTTCTCGAACTTGAAAATTGTCCAACATTGTTGTTTTACCTTTTTTTTTTTTGTAAAGGGAGTTTGACTTTCTTTGCACGTTCAATTTGTAAACACTGGGTTGAGACTGTGCTTCTGCCTCATGCGTGACATTTCCAATATCATTACATAATGCACAAGGTCTGGCTTTTTTGTGGTTAAAAAAAATATAGAAATTAGTGTTTTTCTTAGAAAATGACAGATTATTTCGTTAGATAATACCCTTATTCCTCGGCTGGGATCATGTACAGTCCTTTGAAGTTGCATTGAAACTGCAATTTGAACCGTCAAACCATTGGCCACTATTGAAGTCCACTATATGAAAAATGTTTTCCTCAAAAACATCTGAAGAAAGAAAGAAATGAACATCTTGGATGACATGGGGGTGAGTAAATGATCAGAAAATGATTCTGGAAGTGAGCTTTTTTAAACTCACAATTACTAATCAACATTGTATTATAAAAACTACATATACTACGTTCAAAAACTACAGACTTTACCCGGTTGATTCATCAGAAATGCATGCATTCCACCTGCAATCTGAGTGCTAAACAAGCACATAATGTGTTTACCAACTACATTTTTGAATACATCCGCATAAATACAACTACGCAGCCATTTATACAGATTGTCCACTTAGTTCTAATCAAAACAAAGTTTTAATGGGTGTCAAATGTAAAGCAGGACAGGCTGGTGTGCGACTGGATGACTCTCCAAGACCCCCCGAGAGCAGCGCCAATGTTAATAACGACAAACAGCAACAAAGCCCATTACGAAAATGAGATCACCCTCTGTGTGGTGAGGACTCCCTGCCAAGAGCCCATACAACAGGCCCCAGGCAGAGTCACACATAAAGATACCCGTCACCTCTTCCTCCTCCTTGACATACTGCTTCCAAAAAGAACAGCTTCCATAGTTCCATAGCTTACATAATAAAACAGTAATTTAAAAAAAAGGATCATTTGATGAGAATTCACCATTTTTTTTATTACTTTTTCAGCCATTCATACATCAAACAGCTGAATAAATAAGCTTTCCACTGATGTATGGTTTGTTAGGATAGGGCCATATTTGGTCAAGATACAACTATTTGAAAACCTGAAATCTGAGGGTGCCAAAAAAACTCAAAATACTGAGAAAATCACCTGTGAAGTTGTCTAAATGAAATTCTTAGCAATTCAAAAGATATGTTTTGATATATTATTCACGGTAGGAAATGTACTTAATATCTTAATGAAACATGATCTTTACTTAATATCCTAATGATTTTTGGCATAAAAGAAAAATTGGTCATTTTGACCCATGCAATGTATTTTTGGCTATTGCTACAAATATACCCATGCTGCTTAGATTGTTTTTGTGGTCCAGGGTCACATATTGTAATATATATTTAATATAATATTATAGTAAAACATTTGAATAAATTTTTGTTGGACGAAAGAAAAAAAAAAGTGTAATATTGTGACAATATTAAATAAAATAATCGATTCAAAATCATGTTCTTCTGTTTTGACATACATTAAAATCTAATTTATTTCTGTGATCAAAGCACAATTTTCAGTGTCACAATCATTCAGAAACCATTTTAATATCCTAATGTATTATTAGTGCGAAACAGTTGTGCTGCTTAATATTTTTTGATGAATAAAAAGGGTAAAAAGAACAGCATTTATTTAGAATAGAAATCTTTTCTAACAGTATACACTAACTTTCACAAGTTTGAAGTCAGTAAATGTTTATTCTTTCTTTTTTTAAGAAATTAATACTTTTATTCAGCAAGGATGTGTTAAATTGATAAAAAAGGCATAGCAAAGACATAGCAACGTTAGAAAAGATTTCTAGTTTGAATAAATGCTTTTCTTTTTTTTTTTATTCATCAAAGAATCATGAAAGAAGTAACATGTTGCAAAAAAATATTTGGCAGCACAACTATTGCCAACATAGAAAATTCTAATAATAAATTAGTATATTAAAATGATTTCTGAATGGTCATGTGACACTAAATTAATTGCTCATGAAAATTCAACTTTGCATCACAGGAATAAACTACATTTTAGAGTATATTATAAATAGAAACCATTATTTTATATTGTATTAACATTTCACCATATTACTGTCTTTTTTTTTTTTTTTTTACATTTTTGATCAAATAAATGCACCCTTGATGAGCATAAGATACTAAATAATGTACAGATCCCAAACTGCAAACTAGTCCTAGAAAAGTCCTAACAAAAAAATGTATGCAAAATATGTATATACCATATAAATGTTTGGGGTCAGTACTTTTTTCTTCCATAATTTAAAACAATTCATACTTCTATTCAATGTTATACATTGTTCAGGATTATACATTGTTACAAAAAAGATTTCAAAATTAATGCTGTTATTTTTAAATTCTATTAATCAAAGACTCCTGAACAAAAACAAAAAAGTATAGTTTTCAAGCAAATTTAAAAAAATGTTTGCACCAAATCAGCATATTAGATAGATTTTTGACTTTTTGGATTAAAATTCTGCTTTGTCATCACATTAATAAATTAAATGTGTAATAAAATATAGTAAATGACTAATTATTAAACAAATGCAGCATTGGTGAGCATTTTTTAAAAATCCTAACCTACACCAAAACTTTTGAATGGCGGTTTATTTGTTTCCCCTTTAGATTTTTGGATGAATTCTGAGCTGGACATGCTTTTGTGAGGTTTACCCATATGTTCAATGTCTCTGCCAAAACTTCTCAGCCCTAAAAGACACGATCATTGGCTGCCGCTCTAGAGCAATGAACTGGCTTGAGGATCTCCAAAATCCAGGACAGTAGCAGGTGATGATAAGAGTGAGAGTGTTTGGCTGTGGTTGAGTTGTAAGGGTAGAGCTGGATATCTTGAGGGGCCGCTGAAGCAGGAAGCAGCAGATATCAGGGTGCTGAGCATCTGTGGGGTTCTCCAGCAGTCTGTCACTTCTATGAATACCCATCAGACCTTGAAATTTAACACCACACTCATACACACCATCCCTCAATCTTCTGTTTCTCTCTTTCACACATCAAGCTAACAGTTCACACAGTTAGCAATAATATTATCGGAGAAACATTTATCTGAAGTATGAAAGTGTTGGTCAAATTTCAGTCAGTTTCTGGACATTGTTCAATGCCATGACAAGATGATAGTCATGGATCCAACTGTCATGGATGGCAGCTTCCAGGGTGTTCAGAGCAATAAACTCTTACACAGCAAACCACAAACAACAAAAATCATCAGACCATAAACAGAGTAGATGCCATTTTACACAACATAAAAGAGAATAAGGACTTGAGAGACACTTCAAAAGGTTGTCTACTTCCATCTAATAATCAGTAAATATTTTGCTAGGAAAACATGCTTTTTTATGTACAGTTGGAGGCATTAAAAATGTATTTATTTATTTATTTATTTACATAAACAATATATATATATATATATATATATATATATATATATATATATATATATATATATATATATATATATATAAATAAATAAACATCAAACTAAATTAATAAAACAATATTATATATACAATTATTTTATTACATATAAACATTTTATTTATTTATTTTGAAGTTTATTATTAGATTTTTTATTTTGATGTTTGTGTATATATATATATATATATATAATTGTATTTATTTATGTTATATATAATATTTTATTTACTTTGATGTTTTTTGTTTAATTTTTATTTACAATATATATATATATATATATATATATATATTTATAGATATATTTTCTTGTTTTGATGTTTACACACAAATTTAAATATATATATATATATATATATATATATATATATAATATATATATAAAATATTTAATGTATTTTATATATAATATTTTATTTGTTTTGCTGTTTATTTATTTAATCATAATTATGTATAAACAAATGTATATTTATATATAAATAAATAACATTCTATATAATTTTATATATATATATATATATATATATATATATAACATATTATTTATGTAATATATATGTTTTATTTATTTACTTTGATGTTTTTTAATTTTTATTTACCTATATATATATATATATATATATATATATATATATATATATATATATATATATATATATATATTCTTGTTTTGATGTTTGTTTACACACACATATGAATTTATATATATAATTTTATTTATTTATTTATTTATAAATATATATTTATATTTTTTTATGTTTGTTCATATATATATATATTTTTTATGTCTTTTATATATAATATTTTATATATTTTGCTGTTTATTTATTTATATATAATAATAATAATTATGTATAAACATATGTATGAAATTTTATAAAATAATATTTATTTATTTTTTTAATATTTTATTTATTTATTTTTTTGGCCTAAAAGTTATAGAACAAATCATAAATAATCAGGAATATAGTTAAATGGTTCTCCAGACTTCGATAAAAAAAAACACTCAATCAAATGCCACAAAAATAAATTATTTATACAAGATTTAAACCTATATATCTTTTCCAGGGATCCATTTATTTTCAAAATGAACAGAATGTGTCTAAATAATTCATAGAAGTATCTGTACATAAATTGTCTTCTTTTTACTGAATGCAAAAAGTGTCCCTGAAAACGATTTCATGGACTATTTACAAAATCAATGTGAACTTTTTTCAGCTGAATAACCATCACTCAAATACAAAACAATTTGACATTGAACAGACAGTATTTCTACCCTTCACAGTCTCGTTTTTATTCAAGCCAAATTAAATATGGCACCTATTCTAACAACTGCCTATAACTATAATTATACGGTCAATATCCCACCCAGCCTGTATATACTGTCCTGAGAGCTGAGACACACTCAACATCATCCAGACAATACTCACGGTTAAAATGCAAGAGGCACAGGAACAGAATTAGATCCAATTAACAGAGTACATATTAATTAATGAAGGTTTTTTTCACAATTATTGAGTGTATGGAGGGTAATAAAAACAATTAGATATTGACTATGAAATGCACTTTAAGCTCTGTGTTGGGAGGGCTACAGCTTTCCCCTCAGCAGTTGTGTTTCCACAGCACTCTGCCAAACCTCAAGCTTAGAATGACAGCATAGTGAACATGACAGAAAAATTAAGTATTTATGTGGGCTGCTTGAATTGGGGCTGTCAGCATTCCTACAGACTCCGTGGCCGTGATTGAATGAAAATGTTAAACGCCTCAATTTCTCCCATCATATTTCCAGAGGGATTCCAACTTCTTTTTTTTACCCAGAATGCCACTGTGAGAAAGCCTTGAAGGACTTAAGTTATGTATACCCATATTTACATATGCCCCTCAGAAGTGTTTGTTCTCTTCACACTTTCAACATACAAACCAAAGACAAACTCCACACACCAATAAGACAGCAGAAGGCCTTTAGCCAGTGCTGCCATCTAGTGCATGCAATGTTAATTACAATCGAAATTAATATTTGACTCAAAAAAAGCCTAACTTTAAATCAAATAAATGTTTTAGCATCCCAGCTTACACTGAAACTGTGCACTTTATGCATGCATAACACATAATAGTGAACATTACAAACTAAAAAGCAATGTTTCTTAATATTACATCCATAAATGCACTGTTATGTAATATATATACTTCCTAAAGTCATCACTCTGAGATCCCCCATAAGCTCTCTATTCCTCGAATCCTCTGCGTATGCATTTGCTTGACACGTTCCAGATGTAACGTGAATTCAGGCGATGTGAATACAGCCTTAAATATGTTTACAGTTCCTTCACACTTAATGGCACAGCTGAGAAACTCCTAAAATCAACACTGTTTGTCCTCATTCCATGGCCACATTCTCTCGCCGCCTGCTTGCTGGATTCATTTTGAAAAGATGAGTACAATGCAACATCTGTGTGACTTTTGGCACGCTCTCCACCATTTCCTGACAGTGAATCAGCATCTGATGGCGGCGTAGTCATAATGAAATGCACCGCTCTCCCCCCAGCAGCAGCCATCAGCTCCCACATTATCTGATACCCGGCTAGATCATTTGTAGCGCTATTGAACACATCATCTGCCTGAATCTCATGCTTGTCACAAAGTACAAGGACGCCAATTTGTTACCATGTGCCCATAATGGTAATCTAGGCAGATCGTTCCACGCAGTTACTCCATCGCCCCAGGGAGAGTTCCTGACCGGCAAAACCCATCTGAAGTCTATGTAGATATGGCTTAGACAAAGCTGGCATGGTCAGTGTTAAGGCGCTGCTGTGAAGCTGCTAATAATTTAAAGCAGTTCAACTATAGTCTAGCTAAAAAGCTATACTACAAGCAACTAATAAAACAGTGAACCCACATAACAGGGCTATAAGTGCTGTGATTTTTCTTTTAAAATTATTACTCTAAAATTTGTGCCATAGGCCTACAAATTTTGTGTTTCATCCAGGCTACATTGTGACTACATAACAGAACTAGAGGTTGCAGATTCATCGGATGCCCATTTTCCACAAGTTCATGTGATTCTTTAGGGTCTTAATGAAAAGTCTATAATATACTTTGGTTAAATATTCTCAATAGTAGTGTAAAAAACACCCTTTCACCAAAATCAGCCCTGCAAAAAATCAACTCATTTTATTGCTTGGTCCCTTTAAATGCAAATGAGCTCTGCTCGCCCTGCCCCCTGATGTGGGATTATTAGCCGCATTTAGCGGCGAAACTGGCCAACAAGCACATTATTAAGAAAGGCCATTTGCAAAGATGTATAAAAAAAAAAAAACTTTATACTCACTTCTGCTGTGGGTGAAGCTGCATCAAGAAAGATTCGCATGAACATAGACACATATGTAGATCGGGATCGGCGCTTTCCTTTTTAAAAACGAAAGTAACGTTATCCTCTGCATCTTCAGCGGCTCAGATGTCAGGAGTAAATGACTACTGCTATGTTCATTATTACATCCAACAACAGAACACCTCAATCACTCAATTGGAGACATTCTTGTATTCCCCTGCAGTCGACACAATGGCAATCGGAGTCAGACTGTCTAAGGTAAGGTCTAATGTCAATCAACTATTTTGGAATCGGCCTCTGTCGTTGTGTTGTCACACCGACAAGAAGCTGAGAATGACCTGATTTTAAAAAGGGGATAGTACTTTTAGAGATTAAAAAACTACCATCTAGCTGGATTTTTTTTTTTATTGTAGGGTGGTTGTGTACACAAACTGGCAACACACATTAATGTTCAAACAACATGTAAAAGTGAGTTTTGCATCCGATGACCCCTTTAACCCTTAAATGCATGACTGTTTTGCCAATCACTATTACATATTTGGGTCTTTAGTGACCCAGACATATGTGACCCTGGACCACAAAACCAGTCATAAGGTTAAATTTGACAAAACTGAGATTTATACATCATATGAAAGCTCAATAAATAAGCTTTCTATTGATGTATGGTTTGTTAGGATAGGACAATATTTGACTGAGATACATCTATTTGAAATCAGAAATCTGAGGATGCAAAAAAATCAAAAAGACTGAGAAAATCACCTTTAAAGTTGTCCAAATTAGGTTCTTAACAATGCATATTACAAATCAAAAATTACATTTTGATATGTTTACAGTAGGAATTTTACAAAAAAATCTTCATGGAACATGAACTTTACTTAATTTCTTAATGATTTTTGGCATAAAAGACAAATCAAAATTTTGACCCATGCAATGTATTTTTGGCTATTGCTACAAATATACCCCAGCGACTTAAGACTGGTTTTGTGGTCCAGGGTCACATATATATATATCAAGCATGGATGGATCTCTAACTGCTGCAATTACCTTTTGAAATTTAGAAGGGTTCAATTTGAGCAGATGATTTTACCATCGCCGTCATCGTCAGAGCGCACTTCCACAGTACATTCAGCATCTGGCTCTTATTCGCAATCGCAACCATATTTGCAAAACTGTTGCTTTCAATTACTCCAAAATCATTATTTTTATCGCTGGCAGCTTATTCACCACATCCACCATCAAATGACAGTAACATTTATATTTTATTGCGTATAGTAATTGCTCTGCAGTAAAGCCATTTAAATCAATTCAAATTTTGCTGATGATATTCTTTTGTTTTACGCCTGCCATAGTTATGAGTGAAACATCACGTCAATATTTTCTATTAAACAGTGCCACCTCGAGGACTAAAGGTGAAGGTGAATACATTGCATGTATTTAGTCATCAGATATTTACATATTTTTGCGGCAAAAAATATACTTACACTATTACACACCTCAGGTCTCTAGCGACCCTATACACTTTTTACAAAAAATTAATCAGAAAAGAGACATTCTTGAATAGATTAAAAAATTTAAAAAATGAAGGAGGGAGAGGTTAGTGAATGACGTCCCGGGTCGCTATCGGTTATCAGCAAAAATCCATGCCAGTAATTTTTCCGGGTTGGGTCCTTTGCTAGAAAGGCTGAGAGGGTCCTCATTATACAGCAACGTTCCTATAGTCTTTGTTATATAGCACCATCTAGTGGCAGAAATCACTGACGGCAGATGCAGTTTGTTTAGACACGTAGGGACACTTCAAAGGCGGATTTAAAATGGGCATCCGATTACCCTTCTAACAAAAATAGTTAAAACAACAAAAACACTGATGCATTTTAAGCATAAGATCTTAGAAAAAAATCTGATGAGATGGGGAGGGGGGTGATATGGAAAAAATATCATGGCACAGTTTTTCAGGCAGATGATGATGATGATTCTTTCTTATTTTGATTTTTAATATTATTTTTTGCAAGTTACAGAGCAGCACAGCCAAACTGATTTCACTGATGAAAATATATTCACAAAGCAACAAAAAAAAAAGAAAATAAATAACAATGCCAGATCATGATGGCGAAAATGAGGCATTTATACAAAACCATCTAAATTAGTGTAGCATAATTAAATTAAACTTATAATTAAAAACCTACAATAAATACAAAATACTAAAAGAAGGTAGATAAAACAAATAATTAAAAATATGTGCACCAATAATTGACTGTCATTGTTCAACCAGTTAATTAATTACATGAACCATGTAAACAAACAGACTTGTTATAACGAACCAGACTTTCCAAGCCTACAAGTGTTTTGTTTCAGCTTGCTCTGCTATAAAATAATGTTATGTTACTTCTATGCTACTCCTTGAAAAAAGTTGTACAACTACACTTTTTTGAAAGCATATTGAGAACTGTCAGTGCCACTGAAATATGCAAGTATCATCACTACTTTTAGTTTTACTTTTTTACTCCCATATAACAACCATCTGGCCATTTAAAGACCAGTCTTAAAAATAAATGATCCCAAAGAAGAACCATTTTGGTTTGCCCACAAACTTTGCAGTATACAGTTCTTAAAAAAAAAAAAAAATCTAAAAAACCCTTTCAACTACAAAAAAAACTTTGTGCAGTGGAAAGATTCAGTGGATGTTAAAAGGCTAGTTCAACAAAATATTCTGTCATTAATTACTAGGGATGCACAGAATGTTCGGTAACTGAAATTATTTAGACAAAAATAGCAAAAAAAAAAAAAATAAATCTTTCTGATTTCGGCCAAATAAATTATACCGACAGTGAGATACTGTTTAGTTTCGCATTGCATGTCTTTGATGAGAAGAGGAAGGGGAGGTTATTGCTGGTTACTGTATGATGACTGAAGTAGTGAAATGGCCTTAAACCATAAACTACAGAATGTTATGTTGCCTAATACATGCACAGATTGTATTTATTCTGACAGCGCTGCACGAGCACCTTAGCCAGGGTTCAAAGTCCAAAGTGTGAGAAAAATCTGTGTGATGAGAACCATTCATAAATCTGCTGCTGTCAGCAAAAAGTAGGGTTTCCGCCAAAATAAAAGTCAACATTCATAAATGTTAGTATTGTAATTTTACTGTTGTTCTGTAAAATAAAATAAAAAAGTAAGACAAAAAAATGATAACAATCATTACAATAGCTCTATTAATACATTTATTATACCATTCTCCTTTGCTCAGCAAGGCTGCATTTATTTGCAAATTAAAAACACATGCCTGATTCAAGAAGGGAGTCTTAAAAAATGACCAAAGAATATTATTTTACTAACTTATTCATTCACTTATTCATCAAGTTAAATTGTGCTTTATTCAAAGGCTATAATGTCTACTAAAATGTTAAAAATGTTCAGCGTTAAATAAATATTTTTAAATTGTTGTTTTGTAATTGATTTTTTTCTTTGTAAAGCAAGACAAAACTGTAAAAAGCAAATATTGGCTATTTAATTTATGCAATGGTGAAAAAAACTGACAAAATATATGAGGGAAAAACACGAAAAAAACGTGCTCGGTAATCCGTCCAGTGTTTACTTTTGTTCAGTGTGTGTTCTGAAGATGAACAAAGGTCTTATGGGTTTGGAACGACATGATGGTAAGTAATTAATGACAGAATTTTCATTTTTGGGTGAACTATCACTTTAAAAGTTAAAGGTTATAAGTTCGAGAGTCACTTTATGGGCATTTTACGGGTTTTTTTTTGAGAAAAACTATCATCATCTTATACATACAGAAACTAAAAGGTCTTCAGACCAACCCATCAAAATAAAAAGCTTCAGCCAAGAATTTTCATTTCGGTGCATCCCTATTAATTACTCACCCTAATATCATTCCAAACTTATAAGACATTCAGTCTCTTCAGAACACAAAATAAGATATTTTTGATAAAATCCCATTTTTTTACCCTGCATAGACGGCAACACAACTGACACGTTCAAGGCCCAGAAAGGTAGCAAGGACATTGATAAAATAGTCCATGTAACAGCAGTGGTTCAGCCGTAATTTTATGCAGCTACTAAAATGCTTTTTGTGCACAAAGAAAACAAAAATAATGACCTCAGAGAAAAAAAAATAAGAATAAAATCATTATTTTTGTTTTCTTTGTACAAGAAAAGCTCTTGGATTTCATACAAAAATATGTTCTGAAGATGAGCAGAGGTCTTACGGGTTTGGAACGGTATGATGGTAAGTAATTAATGACAGAATCGATCTCTTTAAAAGTTATAAGGTTATAAGTTCATCCATAAGTACAAGACACCCATAATCCAGTAAAAAGATGTTACATAGCACAAAACACCTTGTCTTGCAGTTGAAGTACCTGTGCAGCAAAAACAGCAACATGCATAACCTTGACAGTCTTCTCAAAACAGATTTAGATAATGTTGTTTACAACTAACAGGCAAAGTGGAAGCTAATTGGTTGCTGGAACATGAAACATGGCCAACGTAAGACTGGATAAGCTCTTACCCTGTGGCTGTAGACAGCAGGGTTAAGGTGAAATATATTTGTTATGATTCCACTGGAACTGGGATGTTTTGAAGGGAAGAATTAAAATAGAAAACATTAATTTGCAAGTGTTATATTGTTCTGCTCATTAATTAGTCATGATGTAGCTTGGGGGAAATAAACACGCATGAAATCTGTGGGCCTGTGATGCAAAATCTGGAATAAGAATTTAAAAATAAATAAAACTCACAGCACTTTGACTCAGTCTTACTCAAAGTGCAGCTATTTTCACATGAGTGTCCATCTGGTGTGCACTCCCCTTTATTGACAGCGCATTTGGTGCCCCATTACAACTGATTCTGCTTTTCCCAGCCTACATCTGGCGCTCTGGCTGTTGTTTTGTATTTTTCCCCACTTTGTCTTCTTTGATGAAGCCATTTTAGCTCGCCGTTTGATTTGTTCCACTTAGAGGTGAGTGACATTGGGGAAAACGGATAAATTTTTTTAGCTTTTTCCTTTCAGAAGTATGACATATCCAGTACGCACTACGCAGCACTCTGGAAAAACTCCTAAGTACGAAGCCATTTAGCACACAACTCTATCCAAAGAAAGATTTCCCTCCTTGAAGCAATTTGGGATTAAGTGCCTTATAGAACACAATGATGATAGTTCAGGTACGGGTCTATGATTTCTGCAATGCTGAAAACATGGAAGGAATCCCATAATGCAGTTATAAAAAAGAAATTTAGCCTGCGTGTTTTATGTGTCTCTGTGTGAATGATCAGCACAGTTTCGTCTACTACACAAACTCAAGCATCTGCGACGTTTATGGTGTTTTCAGCATCTGCCGTCTCACTATGGCACTCCACGTGAACTTCATCTCCAGAGCTGTTCTGGGAGTTCACTTCATGAGCATTTCACCATTTCATTTTCATGAGACTATTAATACATACATACAGAAAGTCAAAGGTCTTCACTACAAATGGCCAAATTAAAGGTCTGGTTTAAGAAAAGAAAGAAGAAAAGAAATTATGACTGAAATATAAACTATTGTACATAGGGCCCTATGATTTCCTCAAAGTGTAAAACATAGACAAAATCAATTATCACAAAGCGTGACGCTTGCCGCCTCAATATGAGGACATGAACACGTGAACATAATCGCTAGAAAAGCTCTGAGAGTCACTTTACGAGCATTTTATGGTTTCTTTTGAGAAATACTGTTATCATCTATAAATACAGAAACTAAAAATCCAGAAAATGAAATGGAAATCACAGAATTTGAGAAAAAAAAAAAAAACTATTTCATAGTGCCTTAAAAATGTTTTGTTAAACTTTAATAAATTGCTGTTAAATAGTGAACATTTTATGATTTTTTAATTAATTAGACATGTTTTCTGACTATTATTGTTTTTTATTTAACCATTAACAGAGTCTAGAATAAATAATCAAGAAAAATTTAAATGGAAAAAAAGGAATTTGGTAAAAAATAAGATAAATTTCATAGGGCCCTATGTATAGTAAACTGTATTTTTCCAACAATAATGATAAAACAGTTAATAAAATATACATAATGTAACACAATATCAACCAATTTTTCATCCATGGTTTAATTTAATTTAATTTAAATTTTGCCAACAAAAAAAAAACAGAAATTGTTCACATAACAGAACTTCTGAAAAACAAATTAAGTATTTTATAAACCACTAATATTGTTTTTTTTTTTTTATTATAAATGACTAAATTGTTACATTTCTGAATTAAATTGTTTTCTGATTACGTCTTTTAATTTAACCATTAAAACAGAGTCTTGAAAAATTTAAATGGAACAAAACACAATCCAGAAAAATTAAAACAGAAAAAATAAGAATTTGGGAAAAATAAGACAAATTTCATACGGCCCTATATACAGTAAACTGTACTTTTCCAACAACAACGATAACACAGTTTAATAAAATACACATACTGTCACACAATATCAACCCCCCCCCCCCCAAAAAAAAAAAACTGAAATTGTTCAAATTTAATATGATGGCATTTTAAATGATTAATTACTTAGTTTAGAAGATTAATTACTTTTAACAGATTTAAGTTTTTTCATTTATTTGATTACCATCATTTTTAACTGACTTAATTATAAAAGACAGAATCAAAACCATAACAGAAAGTATTTTATAAACCACTAATATTGTTTTTAAAAAAAATTATAAATACTAAATTTATATTTAAATTTCTGAATTCAATTGATTAGAAATAAAATAAAATAAAATAAAATAAAAAATAAAATAAAATAAAATAAAATAAAATAAAATAAAATAAAATAAAAAATAAAATAAAAAATAAAATAAAATAAAATAAAAGTGTTCAAACCAGTAAACTTTTGGTTATTATGCAGGATTCACTCTGCCACACCATCCTCCAAGTGTTACGCTCCTAAAATCAACTTTCCACGTCATAAAGCTTTTGAAATGACTGGCTTCGCTTTTATTTCAGCAGGCTAAAGATGTGGTCGTAAAAGCAGAATCGAATAGTTAACCAAGCCTTTCATTCAGTTCCTTTAGTCCGTCCTCTCTGACATTGCAACCCCTCCCATGTCTCCTCCTATAACGCCTGCACTTGTCAGCATGTCCACGACGATCTGATATGCATTATTCATTAGGGCTAAGTAAGCTACATTTAATTTCCAAATCAGCTGCTCACATTCCCTTTAATGATATGCTAATAGCTAAGGAGACTCAATTCCCTTAGCAGCAGTCCCTCAGACTGGGAAAGTGTTTAGGATTGCATAATCGTGCCACGATAAGCGTCGCATTAGCCTTTATGTTTTCCTGTCTGCCGTGTCCTGTTCTATCTCAGTCAGCAGAGTTAGCAGAACAATTATCTCTGGAAAACATGAGGTGTGTTAACGCACAAGCATATATGTGCAGAGCTAAGTGCTTTTTATTAGCTTATAGGTTAAGCTTTAGGAAAACACACTTTGTACGGCAAATACATCTTGCTTTAAAGCAAACGGAAACTTGTAATTCACAAGCTAATTTACATTTCAAACGACGTGGCTTTGATTTTAGCCTAGAATTGTTACGTAACTTGAAAACGTTTGATCTTCTATACTAGCCAGCAGAGAAGCCAGTGTTCCACCACACCAAAGGTGTTCAGCACATACGACTTTCTTTTCTTTCTTCAACTGATCATTTTCTTTGGCATTAGCCTCTGGAGAGATGAGAAAGAGACACAATTATCTATGTTTTTCCATTAATATTCACCATAGGGATTCCAAAATCTGACATTTTTTCTTCAAAGTAAATGAATAAATAAATACAATCCATTAACTGATCAACTGAAATACAAAAAAAGACAAAAAAGAAGAAGAAAAAAACCAGAGGAAAAAAAAAACAGAGATGACTCACATAATCACAAACTTTGATTGAAGCCAAAAAAATAATAACAGAATAAAATACAATCTCACCAAGCATTGTAAATGGTGTAATCAAATAAAAAAATGGTAAAATATAAAAAAGGTTTTTTGTTTTTTGTCATCTCTTCTGCTCACCAAGTCTGCATTTGATCCAAAATAATGCAAAAGCAGTAATGTTGTGAAACATTTTTACTATTTAAAATGTAATATATATATATATGTGTGTGTGTGTGTGTGTGTGTGTGTGTGTGTGTGTGTGTGTGTGTGTGTGTGTGTGTGTGTGTGTGTGTGTATTTTTAAGAACTATAGAAATTAATAATTTTATTTAGCAAGGATACTTTAAATTGATCATTACTTTGCAATCTAATGATAAAGAAATTTATGATGTTACAAAATATTTCTATTGCAGAAAAATAATGTTCATCTATTCATCAAAGAAACCTGAAAAAAAATTCTACTTAGCTGTTTTCAACATAATAATAATAAATGTTTTTGAGCATCATAGAATGATTTCTGAAGGATCATGTGACTGGAGTAATGTTGCTAAAAATTCAGCTTTGAAATCACAGGAATAAATTACATTTTAAATATATCCAAATAGAAAACAGTTATTTTAAAGAGTATAGATATTTTTATAAATATATTTTGACTCAAAATTTCTATTTTGAATAAGACATTTCTTTTTAACCTTTTATTTATCAAAGAATCCTGAAAAAGTATGACAGGTCCTAATATATATTCATCTTACATTTTATATATACACACTACCGTTCAAAAGTTTGGGGTCAGACTTATAATTGTCTTTAAAGAAGTCTCTTATGCTCATTAAGGCTGCATTTATTTGATTAAAAACACAGAAAAATGTTAATACAATATAAAATAATGTTTTTTTTTATTTTGTTTTAACATACTTTAAAATAGAATTTATTCCTGTGATGAAAAGATGAATTTTTATCAGCTGTTACTCCAGTCTTAAGTGTCACATGATCCTTCAGAAATCATTCTAATATGCTGATTTATTATTAGAATGTTCAATGTTGGATAATATCAACAGTTGTGCTGCCAAATATTTTTTGGAACCCGTGATTTTTTTTTTTTTTTTTTTTCAGGATTCTTTCATGAATAACAAGTTTAAAAAGTACAGTGTTTATTCAAAATATAAATATTTTATAACAATGTAAATTTATTATTAACTTTTAATAAACTTTTAATTATTGACTTAATACATCCTTGGTGAATAAAAGTATTAATTTCTTTAAAAAAAAAAAGAAAGAAAGAAACAATAAAAATGTACTGACGCCAAACTTTTTAACGGTAGTGTATATGTGACCCTGGACCACAAAACCAGTCATAAGGGTACATTTTTTGAAACAATAGGACAATAGTGGAAAATCTGGAATCTGAGGGTGCAAAAAAATCAAAATATTGAGAAAATTGCCTTTAAAGCTGTCCAAACGAAGTTCTTAGCAATGCGTATTCTAATCAAAAATAAGCTTTGAAATGTTTACAGTAGGAAATGTACAAAATATCTTTATGGAACATGATCTTTACTTAATATCCTAATGATTTTTGGCATAAAAGAAAAATGATCATTTTAACCCATACAGTGTATTGTTAAGACTGGTTCTAGTCCAGGGTCACATATTTTAAAACATTAAAACCTAAAATTAAAATATAAAACTACAATTTGTAAACCATTACAATTTCAATTTGAGTGCAGAGACTTTATTATGTCATAACAGACTTCTCTCATCTGTGTATTGCTCTTGGCTTTTAAACATTATTGCTAAAAATTCTCTAAGACAAAAAGGAATGAGATTTTTATTTCTGCAACCAACTGTTACAATAGCTAGAGGACAGAAAATGATGATAAACCCAGAGACACAGGATTGGAAGACAATGCAGGTTGGATTCAAACTAAATCTGTTTGGATGAGCAACTTAGCTCAAGACGCGTGGAGAAGTTGAACTTCTGTGCTATTTCTTCAACATCTTAAATTTTCAAGGTGAAAGCAAGCACAAGCAAGGTTTATTCCAGTCAGCAGTTTCCAAACTTCCCAGTCCTTCGAACTTTCATAAGGGCAGAAATGAAGTTCCTAAAAAGAAACAGCAACCTGGGGTTTTCACTCAGAGCTAGGGAAATGAGTATATGGCTCATCCATATGTTCAGTTTTCCCGGCTGCAGCAAACCTATGAACTGATGAGCGCAGCATTGTTCCTCCATGTGTGCAATTCACTTCTGCGTCCTTCATTTTCTTGCTATTTCCCAAAAGTCATTTCATTACTTCAAATCTGGAGATGATAAATGGCACCTGTTGCACTTTGCAACTGTTTAAAATGAACTGTTTATAAAACAACCATCCTCTGATGGAGATGTTTGCGACACACAGAAGATGCCACCGATTTATTACTTTAATGCACCAAGCACGGAAAAGGGTTTTCCCATCCTCAAGTGACCTTTAATGACAACTAACCAAGTCGATGCAACCGCACCCCGCAATTTCAAGCTAAATCATAGAGAAAATCAACACCAACGGTGTTCACAAAATCAATTTTATGCTAACTCCAAACCTTGGCTCATTTGCATGTCCGTAGCAGCCCATCTTCCATCCTGCGATGAAAATACAGTATCATTGCAAGCTAAAAAACGATGATGAATTAGACGTCTAAGAGCACGCCTGAGCTAATGATAATCCGAAGGCGAAAATCTGAGATGACCTTCAGCGAGCACCTGCACATTAATCATCCAGTGATACGGCCAGCATTTCATTACCGGCCCCCGTATGATAGGTGCTTTCTTACACGCCTGTGATCTATTGCATCATCGCAATTAACATGGTAGTCTAAGTTGGTGGCAGAGCAGAGACTTGTGGGTTAGAATCTGGTGTAACAGGTGGCCTTGTCAATAATGCCGCAAGCCGCATAAAACTGCTTGGTTATATTGAGGCACAAGAATCACATTTATGGACTCGCTGTAAACAGTTCACTCCTTCAGGAGAAGAAAAACATTATTATTACAGCACCTCGGCCGCATTCTGTTAGAGTGGCTGTTTCTGATTTTGTTAAGGTCTCTGCCAGCAAACACTCCAGGCTTGTTTTTCTCCCCAATACTACAAGCCAAGATGCTGACTTACTTGGAACAACAACAACCTGTGCGAGGAACAGATTAATCATTTAGACAAGGAGGAAGGGAACGGTTCTAGAGTGAAAGTGAAAAGAAGGGAAGTGGGAAAAGACTGCTTTCTCACATCAACATGTGAGTGTTTTCCCTTAAAAGAATGAGCCAAGGCAAACTCAATCCAAATTCCATTTTTCCCACAATCAGATTAGTGTCAATCCTCTTTCTTGCTGCTCGCCAGAATCAGGAAGTCTCGGCTACAGCGTAGCTAGGCCGTTTCTGTGCTCTTTTGAATGTTCAAATAAAGATCACAGAGTCCGACCCACCTTTTTGTGAGTAACTGGACCCCCGGGACCAGCTGGAGATCAGGTCTAAGAACAAGCTGTTGCAGTAACCTTATCAATATAGTCTTCCCCAAAGATAACATGACGACAGACAATGAGAGAAAATCTCCACCGATGTCCTTTCTGCTTCCGTGAGCTATAGCTGCTCTAACCCTGTAATCAGTTTCTCAGACCCCGGTAGCGCTCCGCTTCAGCAGGAGGGTCATGAGGAGGACGTTTCGGCTTCTCTGGGGGAAGTCGTGTGGAATAAGCCCTCGCCGAAGTCTAATCTGCTGTGCAAATGCTCTGTGAGGGCTGGTCAAGGACTCTGAGACCTCTGCAAACTATCACACTTATACACACACAAACAAACATAGCAGTCAAAAATGCAAAGACGCACATCTGCAAAACAAAATACCAACAACAACAGGGAATAAGCCTATACACAAACAGTGATTTCATATCATTGCTCAGAGAAACTCCTTGGAGAATAGAGGATGATGCTCAGTCATCTGTAAATAAGTGAAAAAAATTGCACAGTCGACTGTGAAAACAGCCTTGGATACCTTTACAACAGGTTTAAGAGAGGTGATCTGCCTTTTGCTAACAAACCACAAAAAAATATTTTGTTTGAAATCTAGTTCACATAAACCAGGCCATAGTACCTCAATCAGAGGGCAGGGACCCTTTAGGGGGCCTCATTAAATTTTCAAAAGGGAAGAAAAATATATGAGCAATATCACACGAGTAGACGTGAAATATGGCTGCATATCAGCGCGGTTGTGATTTGTACTGTGATTATCCGTAGGTAATCACAGTGTGCCGATAAACAGCCATATCTCACGTCTACTCGTGTGATATATTGCGTTTATACAACAGTCCGACAGCACGCGTGTGTAAATACGTAAGAAACAACAATGGAGTGTCTTTAAAAACCTCTTTTGTGCATAACTACTTCCTTCCACCATGGATTCAAATCTCATTTTGACAGTAACAGCTGAGCCCAAGCCTCCGTTACTAATTCGAAAATGTTAGAACTAGTAACGAAGGAACGTTGTTGTCTCATTAAAAGCTTATTGTATTACTGTATTAAAAGTTCACTATATTATGTTGAGGAGAGTATTATGAGACAGATGAACTCTGCGAGCGTGATTACCTGCATCTGATACAGCATATTAACAATAAAACATTAGTTTGAATGTCTGCTGAGGAAAGCATTATCTTTGTTGTAACGTTAATATCCTTTCATCTGTTAAGAATGATTTCTGATGACCGCACTGCTCAGTGCATTTGTTCACTGCATCAAGCTATTGATGAAAGTAAAAAAAGCTTCTGTTTATAACAGCGTTTAGTTTTCAATTTAAAAGTCTTTATTGCTGACTCGTAAAAACAGTTTTTTGTCGCCATCTAATGGCAGAACAATGTAACTACTATCACCATCACAAACACCGTTTTTCAATACTAAACACTACTAATTAAATACTACTATTAGTTATAGAAAATATTTTTTATTGAATAAACATAATATTTGATAAACAACAACAGTCATCATAAAAGTTGCTAGGCAATTCAGTCAAAGGTACACAGGCAGCGCTCTGATATACAGCATTGAATTTACATAAACCTGATGAGATTTTGGCAACTATTTGCTCTGGAACAAATAAGAGATTAATGAGACCAAAGACTGCCTGTTATATTTACCCAAAACAAATTATATTTCATGTTTAACCACTATAGAAACATCAGAGTCAGCGGTAAATTCTAGAAGATCTGGCGGAGTTGAGACTTCTCTCGATGGGTTCATGAGCATTGAACGCCCGCTGACGCCCTGGAGCTAACATGTCTGAAAACATTGACCAAAACTGCATATTTTAACTATAAACAAGTACATTCTCACCAGAAAAGCTCTTAAAAATACATTACAATAATATTTTTTAAAAAGTGGATTTGGGCGTCCACCATGACACAAGTTTTTCACAGGTTTTCACAACAAAACATGCCCAATTTCTAATCCAAACTAGCCCAATCCAATTTTGAGGAGGCCCGTTTTTTGGTGAGGTTCCCCTGGTAAAATTTGCATTCCAAGGGCTAAATATCATGTTGTTTGGGTCACTTCAAACAGCAGATTTGAATAACAACCCGCAGCAACAGTGTTAACATAGTCCAATTCTATGGGAAAACCGCGGACTTGGTAACACTGCCATGACACTTGCTGTGAGAAGTACCGCAAGTGGAGCGATACAATTACAAATGGTTGTGATACATTTACAATGTCGGAGTTCTGTTGGACTCTAATATCACTCTCTTATTAGCCAATTGCATTCGAGGACCCGAAAGAACTGTTGTATAAATATACATAGTTTACCAATATGTGACCATGCTCAGTATCAACACAATTTTTATAGCATAAATGAATAAATAAATTCTTTGCACGTTCGCTTTAGAAACACTGGGTCGGTACTTCTGCCTATGTTACATGTGACCTCTCCAATGTGACTACTTAAAGGGATAGTTCACCCAAAAATGAAAATTTGATGTTTATCTGCTTACCCCCAGGGCATCCAAGATGTAGGTGACTTTGTTTCCTCAGAAAAACACAAACGAAGATTTTTAATGAAAACCAGTGCAGTCTGCCAGTCTTATCATGGGTGTGGATGGGCACCAAACCTTTAAAAGTAAACAAAAACATGCACAGACAAATCCAAATTACACCCTGCAGCTCGTGATGATAC
Source organism: Garra rufa (assembly GCF_049309525.1). Lineage (NCBI taxonomy): Eukaryota > Metazoa > Chordata > Actinopteri > Cypriniformes > Cyprinidae > Garra > Garra rufa. The sequence goes on from NC_133381.1 coordinate 13,611,765, forward strand.
ATTGATGTCCTAAGACACGAAACGATCGGTTTTTGTGAGAAACTGAACAGTATTTATATCATTTTTTACTTTTGATACACAGCCACGTCCATCTGTCATGAGCACGAGTTTGGCATCAGTCACGTCACATGTGCACGCGCTCTGTCGTAGAATACGCAAACGCCGGAAGCGATCTGTTGCATGTATACGACACTCATTGCTTACACAGAGCACAGAGATTGTGGGTATAGCGGCTATTCAAAATGGTAACCACTTGCTCGTCTCCTGATTGTTTAAACCGATTTAAAGCTAAAAGATTACGTTTGCTTGCGCAAACTCATCCGGGACTTTTCACTGATTTGCCCTTACGGCGTTTGAGTATTCTACGCTAAGGCGCGTGCACATGTGACGTGACTGATACCAAACTCGTGCTCATGACAGATGGACCTGGCTGTGTATCAAAGGTAAAAAATGGTATAAATACTCTTCAGTTTCTCGCAAAAAACGATCGTTTCGTGTCTTAAGACATCAATGTATTGTCGCAGGGTGTAATTTGGATTTGTCTGTGCATGTTTTTGTTTACTTTTAAAGGTTTGGTGCCCATCGACGTCCATGATAAGGCTGACAGACTGCACCGGTTTTCGTTAAAAATCTTCGTTTGTGTTTTTCTGAGGAAACAAAGTCACCAACATCTTGGATGCCTTGGGGGTAAGCAGATAAACATCAAATTTTCATTTTTGGGTGAACTATCCCTTTAATGCGCAAAGTCGAGCTAGTGCGAGATGAGCGTTTGTGGTTAAAAAGTATATAAATGTTCATTTTTTCACTAGATAAGACCCTTATTCCTCGGCTGGGATCAGAGTCCGTTGAAGCTGCATTGAAACTGCAATTTGGACCTTCAACCCGTTGATCCCCATTGAAGTCAACTATACAGAGAAAAATCCTGGAATGTTTTCCTCAAAGACCTTAAATTCAAAAAACATGAAGATCTTGGATAACATGGGGATGAATAAATTATTAGGAAATTTTAATTCTGAAGTGAACTAATCCTTTAACTGCATTTTAGTATAGTTTTATCAGTACACACCAGTTCAGAACCACTCATTTACAGCGTGGATTCTGACATATTTTGACACTTTAAATCTGTGGTATTCACACAATGATTCACATCATCTCCTCAGACTTTTTGGAGGGTAATCGGTCAGCCACGATAGGACACATATCCTCTCCTCAACGAAGACCCCACACAGGGTAGGAGATCATACAGCTAGACTATTTTCTGAGCAGTGGGTAGAAAAAGTGCATTTTACAGCAGAGCCTCTCAGCGCCAGGGAAAACAGATTACATCCGTTTGTGCTCCGATGCCCGCCTGACAGCGGCAGCGCCTGGTACACCTGCCCTCCAACTTTGAGTGCATGCATTATTCAGCATCGCTACAGCTCTGCGTGCCACCGGTGTTGTCGTCTAAAACCGCGGGCGTCCATGTGCCGTAATCAAAGCAGGCCGGAGAGCAGCTTGTCTCGCTGCGATATCCTGCAGTTTCTACATGATAGTTTTTGAGAGACTACGAGGGGAGGGGGGTAGCTCTGGTTTCCAGATTCACCTTTATTTTCATGGTTTTAGTGCTATAACTGCTGCTGGTAGACATTTTAAACTACAACTGCTTGTGTAAATAAATATTAATATTTTTTCTAAAAATATATATAATTGAATTAATCTTTTTCTGTTACTTTATTCCATAAATATAACATGAAATATAAATATATATAAATTGTAAATATTCACTATAAATAATATAAATTAAATACTTAAATTAAGAAATCGTATGCAATATTACATTTTCTGAGACCAACAAAATTATAAAATAATGCAGAGAAATTCCCCTCTGCATTCTTGTCAGCACACATTTATACATGTATTGACTGAATTTATGCCATATATCATATCATTATAAACATTTGTCAGCTGAAACAAATTTTAAATGGATTTTTGAAGTGCATTTGATAATTGTTTCAAGTTAAGTTTTATTGAACCACATAAAAAAACCACAAAAACTCTTCAAACCGTTCTTTCACTTCAAAAAGAAAGAAAAAAGCATCTGCAACAAAAAAAATGAATTATAAGGTAAAACAAATCAGGCAAGGCACTGCAGGCTAGAGTTTGGGTGACACCGATGTTCTCCGGTGGTCTTTTCAAAAGCAGATAACAGACATAATCTCTCTCATCTGGTTCTCTCTGCTGGGCTCCTTTCAATGGAGCCACACTGACATTGCAGGGGGAAAAAAAGTGTTTTTCCTTACTATTCATAGAATACATTATCAGAAGACATCAGCTGTGGGTTAAAAGGGCCAAAAGCATCTATTTAAGAAACACCAACTGTGGACCCAGTGATTTCTCGCTCCCCAGGAATACTTTCTAAGTAGTCCATTTTGCCACCTTTGACTGCTAATTATGTGTCAGCACAGTGGGAGAAACAGAGGGAAATGCATGCGAATCTATCATGCAATATCCAACAGCAAAGATTATATGACAGAAGAAGCAGGGGATTGTCAGATCTATAGGTCTTAGATTGGATATCAAGCCAAACTGTGCTTCAAGAATTGGGATATTTACCACAGAAGACGGTCAAAACATCTGTCAAAGTGCATTTTTAACAGACCAAACTGATTGCTGTAGAGTCAGACTGTCAGGATTTAGGCTTATGTTGAATGCTATGGAAATACACTACCAGTCAAAAGTTTTTGAACGGTAAGATGTTTAATGTTATTAAAGAATTCTCTTCTGCTCACCAAACCTGCATTTATTAGCAAAAGTAGTAATATTGTGAAATATTTTTACTATTTAAATAACTGCTTTCTCTTTGAGTATTTTAATATGTAATTTATTCCTGTGATCAAAGCAAAATCTTCAGCATCACTATTCCAGTATTCAGTGTCATGATTCTTCAGAAATCATTCTAATATGCTGATTTGCATTTTTTTTTAAACATTATTATTATCAATATTTAAAACATGCATTTTTTCAGGATTCTTTGAATAGAAAGATCCAAAGATCAGAATTTATTTAAAAAAAGCTTTTGTAACATTATACACTATACCATTCAAAAGCTTCAGTATAAGTCAGTATAATTAATTTTTCTAGTTTAGAGATTCATTGTAAAATTATAGAAATTAATAATTTAGCAAGGGTTCTTTAGATGATCAAAAGTGATCATAAAGACATTTAAAATGGTACCAAATATATCTATTTTAGATCAATGCTGTTCTTCTGAACTTTCTACTCATCAAAAAACATGACAAATTTCTACTCAGCTGTTTTCAACATAATAATAATAATAATAATAAATGTTTTTTGAGCAGCAAATCAGAATATTTGAAATCACAGGAATAAATTACATTTTAAAATATATTCAATTAGAAAACACTTATTTTAAATAGTAAAAAATATTTTGACTCTTTTTGCTGTACTTTGGATCAAATAAATGCAAGATTGGTGAGCAGAAAAAAAACCTTAAAAATCTTACTGTTCAAAAACTTTTGACTGATAAACTAAATATTTTATTTTTAAAGCCACTTTTGTCTATTGAATGCTTTACTCATGTGTCACATAAAAATGATGATATTAAAATCAATGTTTTTGAAAGAATGCATTTATTTGATCAAAAGAACATTAAACCAGTAATATTGTGAAATATTATTCCATTTAAAACAACTTTCCCGTATGTCCTGTGATGGCTAAGTCTTCAGTGTCACATGATCCTTCAGAAAATGTTCTAATATGCTAAGATGATGCTTAAGAAGCATTTCTTACGATTACCAATGTTGAAAACAGTGTTGGTCAAAATAATTTATCCTTGTTTAATAAAACTACTAATTAAAACATTTAAACTGCAACACTCATGTCGACACAGTTATTATAAAATGCAAAAAGCAAAACTGTCTAGAATCTCAGCGATCATTACGTCACACAAAAGTGAGTAGTGATTTAATGGCTGAGATGGAAAGCTCTTGGTAGGCACAAAGAGCAGGTGGTCTGGTGTGCAGAGAGCAGAGGCATGGTTAACTGCGTGGAACGCCCCTCATTACATGAGTCACACGCTGTGGCCATTACAGAGCCGCAACACCTGGGAGCTCCCCCATGATCCCTTGCACTGTTCTCATGGAGCAATGAGACATGCTCGTCCTTCTGCAAAACATCCACTGCCTCCCAAAAACCCTGCTCCCTCACAAATTTTGGAGCTGAAACATGAAAACCTAACGTATGAGTGCGTCTCATTCCACTTGCTAGTTCCCTATAATTTGAATCAGTATATTATTAACATTAATTAGGACACCAGCCAGGAACTTCATCCACTAAACACTGAGACACTCATGATTAAATTACCTGCAGCTACCCGATAAAATGTAGTTGGATTTTCTTAATACAAATAACAAGATATCTGTCAGGTAGAATTTGTTTACTGTGCATTGATCACATATTAAAATGTAGGGAAAAATGGCAAAAAAAAGAAGTTTGAATCATCTTAAATCAGTTCAAACTGTTTGTCTGAATCAACTGATTTAACAATATCACTCAAAAAGCGATTTGAAAATTTCAAGAGTTATTACAATTCCGACAGTGCCGACAGTGTGTACCATATTTGTTTCAGATTAATTTAAATTGATTAAAGTAATTAATTACTATGGTTTTGTCCTGGTACTCCAAGAAGACTGCAAATATACAATGGTTTTACTAGGGCACATGTCCAAATACTCTGCTATGGTAAATCTGCGGAACAACATGGTATAACCATAGTATCACGTTCAAAAAACATGGTAATATCCAGAGCTGGGTTATATCCGTTACTGATTGCAGATGACAAAATGGTAAAAAAAAAATTAAGCTAGTAATGTAATTACATTACACAATTTATGTAATTTAATCAAACTACTTTTAGATTACTTTTGAACTAACTTGTTTATCACATTGATTTAAATAGGATAATCTTGTTGTTATCATTTTGACATAAAAATACAAAGATTAAGAAACTATATTCCATTTGTTGTTATGAACAACATGAAGTGCATTTAATATTACATTATGTCAAGGTTTTTCCAAACTAGTGTTTGTGAAGAAACTGCAGGGGGTTTGAAGAAAAGGTCATATTTAATTAAACGATAAAGAAATATTAAATCAAAATAAAGCATTTTAAAATCAATTAAAATAAAACTTACTGAAAAAATAAATATTTTATTAGTGTACTAGCATGTTATGTGACTATAACCAACATCAGAGAACCAATAAACATGCAAATGTGACACTTAATTATTAAAATATTTATTTTTAAAATCTTCAAGTAAATATAAAAGGTGAAAGAGGATCAAATGACAAAAAGTTTGTGAATTGGTGCATTTTATTGTGTTTGAAAGACAAAAGCCTTCCAAAGACATAGACAGTGGTGTGAAAAAGTGTTGGCCCCCTTCCTGATTTTTTATTTTTTCGCATGTTTGTCGCACT
>NC_133381.1:13617739-13642593 GCF_049309525.1 Garra rufa
CCTCCCAAATCTGATGATGCTGAGATCACTGAAGTCCACATTTTTGTTGTAAAAGTAGAATCCTGATGAAGCAAACACTGCAGTGGCAACAGATGATACCTTCAGCAGTCGAACAGCCATGTGAGGAGCTGCAAAAAAAACAGAGATCCATCAACTTTTAAGCAACTTTTCTATCATAATTAAGCAGCTGTCCCTGTAGTTAGTATACTCAAAACATCATTTAAACATATTTCTTATAATATCTCATATTTGTGACCCTGTACCACAAATCCAGTCATAAGTGTGATTTTTTTTTTTAAATTGAGATTTAGAAAAAAAAATCTGGAATCTGAAGGTGCAAAAAATGTAAATACTGAGAAAATCATATTTAAAGGAGTAGTTCACTTTTAATGTACTCACCCCCTTGTCATCCAAGATGTTCATGTCTTTCTTTCTTCAGTTGTAAAATAATTGTTTTTTGAGGAAAACATTTCAGGATTTCTCTCCATATAATGGACTTCTATGGTGCCCCTGAGTTTGAACTTCCAAAATGCAGTTTAAATGCTGTTTCAAAGGGCTCTAAACAATCCCAGTCGAGGAAGAAGGGTCTTATCTAGCGAAACGATCGGTTATTTTCTAAAAACATTTTCAATTTATATACTTTTTAATCTCTACACAGAGTACACACAGAGCTAGACAAGATGAGCATTTAAGGTTTAAAAGTATATAAATTGTATTTTATTTTATTTTTTAGAAAATAACTAATCGTTTTGCTAGATAAGACCCTTCTTCCTCGGCTGTGATTGTTTAGAGCCATTTGAAGCTGCATTTTGGAAGTTCAAACTCAGGGACACCATAGAAGTCCATTATATGGAGAGAAATCCTGAAATGTTCTCCTCAAAAAACATCATTTCCTTACGACTGAAGAAAGAAAGACATGAACATCTTGGATGACAAGGGGGTGAGTACATTATCTGTAAATTTTCTTTTAAAGTTCTTAGCAATGCATATTATTATTCAAAAAACCTACAAAATTTCTTCATGGAACATGATCTTTACTTAATATCCTAGACCTAAAGATATTATTTTGACCCATACAGTGTATTTTTGGCTATTGCAACAAATATAAGTACTTAAGACAGGTTTTGTGATCCAGGGTCACATTTATGCAATGACAATCACAGTTTGTAAATAAATCATTAATGATACACCATAATGTTCAAAAATAATACATACATATTAACCACTAAGAAAAATTTGGTTTATTACTCTAATTAAAGTAATTTGCTGTTGATAAAATATCGGGGGCGTGGCACCAAGGTTGTGGTGTCATTGGTTTTGACCATGTGAGATGGTTATGAAAACTAATAAATGAAGTGGTTTACACAACTGAAGAAGTATTACGATATTTATCAAATGACTGAATGAGGTAAATGAAACGCCACCACTGCACATTTAAACAAAGGTAAATGAAGCACGAATGAACCCGTTTCATTCATAATATAAGTCAGTCTTAAAAGACGCGGTCAGATGATCACAAATAATGTTTGTGTTACACAAGCGCTTGCGTAACACACAGAGAGAATAACACAAAATAACCGCCATCGTTTTATTGCAAGATGCCTCAGTTAATATCTGTGATTAATGGAGTATTTTCAGAGAATCACAGAAAACCTTATTGATTTACAGTACCTTCATTGACTCACGCTGTCATCCACTAACCGGTGTCGCTCTGTAACCTTTCAACTCTGGCGTCTGTATTGACAACAAAACGTGCGTGGCGCAATGCATTATGGTCATTGTAGTTTATAATTATAATCAGTCAGTAGAGGAAACATACCCATCTATGTCATTTAAAAGTTAAATAACCTTAAATATGAAATATTTTAAACTATTATGCATGTCAGAAACCAACACAGCTATGATTGATTCATTCAGATTCTCAAACAGATACATTCTCATGATTGAAACCTAATTTTAACATTTTCATTTAACTACCACAACATTAAATTATGGTTAGTGGATGTAAGTACAAAAATTAATGACCATATCTCATTTTTATTCAATTAAATGATATGACTGAGCAGATGTTCACATCAATAAAAAGCAAAATGATTTAAACCTCATTCTTCTTACAGGGAACCTCAGGCAACAGATCTATTTTAAAATTATACACACTTTTTCTTTCAGGTCTAGAGGACAGGGTAGTGATGGAGCGTGACAAGATTTAACATGACATGAGCTCGGACAGATAATGTGACCGGAACATTAGCAAAGTCATCCTAGATGCAGCCTTGATTAACCTCTAAATAAATTAACAGCACTGATTAAATGGTTCATGCATTTGCATAACCTAAGCTATACATAAAACACTCGAGTTATCACTCATCTATTACATGTAGAAGTAATAAAGAATTAAAGATGGATAGGCAGGTTTGTCATCAAGCAGAACTACAAAAAAAAAAATGTAACATATCTTCAAAAAACACCTCTTTAGTATGTCATGCCTCCTTCAAATCAAACATCACAAACAGCTCTTACAAGTCTATAAAAATGAAGCCATGTCTCAACAAGTAAAAAGTAGTCTTCTTTCAAAAATCAAAATCCAGCATAATAGGAATAGAGGGTTTGCACTAACATCACGGTTTGGTCACTTATCCGGATGAGCGGCCATACTGGTGATTCTCGGATGTAAACAACAGCATGGATTGCACAGTTAATGTACTACTGAATACATTGTGACTAATATTTCACCTACTTGACTGGAAATGATAAGAACAAACAACAATGTTGTCATGATTCTTGCCTTGGAAATCCTGGTTCAGTTTGGCCAACCACAAACAACTTTCTGTGGTTCTGTCTAAATTAAAGTTTAGCTTACCTGCAAAGAAGAAACTCAGCAACTCAGCAACCTATAGATGAAACCCATCAAATTCCTCCATTTTGTAAAGAATTGCCAATGTTTACCCTAATTTTACCCCAATGTCTTGTCTCTGTGTATTTTTGGCAAGTCTTAAAAGGACATCTTTGTACTCTTTTTACCCCTACAGGGTACCTTAGAGTACCTATTAAGGGTTAAAAAAAAAAGGTACAAAGATGTCCTTTTAAGGTTACTGCTCCAGCGACAAGCTGTTGTACCCCAAAAATTACAACTTTAAACCCCTATTTTTTTGGAAGCCTGTTTCTGCCACTGAATAAAACATTTAAAAAGGTTATTGTGACTTTCTCAGAATTGCATGATGCAAGTTCAGAATTCTGTCTTTTTTCTCAGAACTGCGAGATATAAACTCGCAATTACGAGTTATAAAGTCAGAATTGCAAGATATAAATTTACAATTCCTTTTTTTCCTCAGAATTGCGTGATATAAAATCAAAATTCACAGAAATATAGTCAGAACAGCAAAAAAGTCAGAATTGTGAGTTTATCTCACAGTTGCAATTCTGACTTTATTTCTCAGAATTGTGAGTCTTGCAATTTTGACTTTATAACTCACAATTGCAAGTTTATATCATGCAATTCTAAGAAAAAAGTCAGGTCTGCAAGTTTATATCTCACAATTGTGACCTAATTTCTCAGATTTGTGACTTTTTTCTCAGAATTGTGATACAAACTCGCAATTCTGACTTTTTTCTCAGAACTGTGAGTTTATTTTTTTAGAATTGCAAGTTTATGTCTCGCAATTCTGACTTTATAACTCGTATTTGCAGGTTTATATCATGCAATTCTAAGAAAAAAGTCAAGTCTGCAAGTTTACATCTCACAATTGTGACTTAATTTCTCAGAATTGTGACACAAACTCACAATTCAGACTTTTTTTCTCAGAACTGCGAGTTTATGTCGTGCAATTCTGACTTTATAACTCGCATTTGTGAGTTTATATCATGCAATTCTGTGAAAAGTCAGATCTAAGAGTTTACATTTATATTTATAATTCTGACTTCATTTCTCAGAATTGTATTTATATTTCATAATTCTGACTTTATGACAACGTCAGAACGTCAGAATTACGAGATGTAAAGTCGCAATTGTAAGATTAAAAAGTCAAAATAGGGTATATGCCAAATGTCACCTGACCAACTCTGAAAAACAGGTCTCATCGCTTCCGCTTGTCAGAGAACGTGTTAATAGCCGTAATAAATAATGGCGATATCGATGGACTTTTAAGGTAATCAGTTAAACCAGCTAGCTGTTTTTATTGTAGACATTTTCTTCGATATTTATATATAAATGTTAGTGAAAAGAATAAAAATTAAAAACTTTTATATCAATCCACATATGTGATGATCATCTTTAGTGTCTACTTTGAAGGCATCTTGAGTAAATCAGCTTCATATTTAAAGAGGCATATGCAAAACACATGAACAGGAAGCAACAAGACCTGTTTAGTAGAAAACGGAAGTCTGTTGCACATAAACCTTACTATCTTTTTTCTTTTTTTTTTTCTATAGGTCACATACACCTTTGAATTTTGCTAACATTTCTAGAATTTAAATAAGTCTGAATTGCTTTTTTCTGACTGGCTAAACAAACACACTCTGGAACATCCTGCAAAAGTAGCCACGCCCCAAACTCTCGCCATTGGCTGCATGTAAAATATATACGTTGACATCCTATCAAGCCGGAATGCAATGATTGGATGAACATTTTATAGTCTTCAGCCTTCCAGAAGATATTTTTAATATTTAGATCACTTTAATTATTGATTGCCCTCAGTATGTGAGACTTTCACATAGTATAACAAAAAGTGTTCCTTGAAAAAAAAATTATTCACAGAGAGCGCTTTTGAAATTTTGTCAAAGGCAAAATGCTGAAATACACACGAAATGAGTAGTAGCCATAGAAAACTGTAGCCAACACAGTAAATGACTTTGCAAATGTTTGTTTTATTTCATTAGATGTTTTATAAGAAAAAAAAAACACAATGACAATCAACACTTCAGCTTCAGAAAAACGAGTACGCCCGTGAAAAGACATCCACAATAAATACAATTCTGTTTTACTGAAGACACATGACAATTTAAGTCAGATCATTTCTGATATCTTCTCTTCAGATGTCCTCTGTTTCTTTGTTTGGTTTTCTTTCAGAAAATGGCTTTCTGTTTTTCTGCACCTGGAGCTGCATTAAAATTAAAACAGAAAGTGATATTTTTGCAGATGCAGATTTTCAGCCTGCAACATTTACAAGAAACATCTATGACCAATCTAGTTTCCAACTGGACACTCACCTTTGCTCCTTCAATGATGTGAGGATCCTTTTGTAATACATTCTGCAGTCCTTCCTCTGTATGGAACCCTATCCAGCAAAACCCTCTATGAAAACCTGTCTCTTTATCCTGTTAGACAAGATAGAAATCATCTCAGCACTAAAGGCTTTTGACAAGATGAAACATTAAATCTTATTGCGTTCTTAAGTTACTTACAAACGGCAGTAGACACCTCTTCACCTGGCCAAACTGGCCAAAATATTCTCTAATTTCCCCTGAAACCGAGCACAGTGCAAAAACATACATTAGACAATTATTTGTTGTAACGTTACATACAAAACATGATTACATTCTACACTACACTAACGAAGATGCTTCAGAGTTATGTAGGGATAATGACTTATTTAATTTACTTACACGCGTAACATTCATTTAATCTGATGTAAGATCAAATGATTAAATTACATCTTTTACTCACTCGTTGCGACGGTCCATGGTACTTTTGACACGAATACTTCAAACACCTTCTTCCCTGCTGTCGCTGCCATGTTTCGTCCTTGCAAATGAAGCTGACGGTGACCCCGACCACGTGACAAGAAGAAAAAATATTATTCCAATAATCTATACAATTTATAAACTTAAAATGTTGCATTACGAACCATTTTATATTCATAATTGTTATTTTATTTGCGTTGCATAATACATATATCTTAATCAAATCGAGGAATTGTATCGATGACGTCAGAGGTAGAAAGGTCACAAGATGACGGCAAAGATGGCAGCCTCCATAGTGGAGCATGGAGAAGATGCTTTTAGAAAATTGTTCAAGTTATACAAGAGGAGAAATCCTCCTCCAGACTTTAGCGAGGTCATTAATTTCTCCAAACCTTGTAATGACAAGGTGAGCCATTCATACGGAATATTTCTGTATTCATTAACTATGACAGTATAAGTCTTTCCTAAACGGTGTATAGGCCTAGTATTATTATTGATATTAATCAGTTATTATAATTATTTACGAATCTTGACTAAGTGCAGTGTTTATTAAGTCAGACCTATTAATGACAAGGTGTGTCGTTATTGCTATATTCATGTGTATGGCATTATACGTCTTTTCTATATTGTTAATATTAACACGTTATTAGAATGAATTATTGACTCACATTTATTAACTAATTTGTGACCCTGGACCACAAAACCAGTCATAAGAGTCAATTTATTTAATTTATTTAATTATACATATCTGAAAGCTGAATAAATAAGCTTCCCCTTGATGTATGGTTTGTTATGATAGGACAATATTTGGCCTAGATACAACTATTTAAAAATCTGGAATCTGAGGGTACAGAAAAAATCTAAATATTGAGAAAATCGCTTTTAAAGTTGTCCAAGTTCTTAGCAATGCATATTCCTAACTTTTGACATATTTACAACAGGAAATTCATGGAACATGAACTTTATCCTAATGATTTTTGGCAAAAAATCTTAATTTTGACCCATACAATGTATTGTTGGCTATTGCTAAAAATATACCCGTGCTACTTAAGACTGGTTTTGTGGTCCATGGTCACATTTGGCTATGAGTATAATATCAAGTATAATGTCAGATGCTTGCAGATTTAAGTTTTGGGCTTCTAGTCATCAAAATTGTCTGCTTTGCTAGGTTTTTACCTGTGAACTTAACTCCACTCATATAATTGAGGAAGATGTTTTCAAAGCTGGTCTTCGGCCGGTAAAAGACTGGAGGGCATTTGGTCTTCATGGATATCCAGGTATGGTTTAGATAGGCTGGTGGCAGTTTTGAATAATTAACAATCTGTATGTTCTCCAGCTTGATATTCTATGTGAGAAATGATTATGTTCATATCTGAGAACACAGAACACTGTTTAAAACATGTTTAAATATTGCTTCTTGATATGTTGTTTTTGGAATCTTCCATTTCTTCCTGTTTACTTTAGATGAGATTAAATTGACTATGTTGTCACTGTTGGAATGTAGGGTTTATCTTTATATCCAACCCATTCCTGCCGGGTTCTCAGCAGTACTGGGTAAAGCAGTGTCTGAAGACCTATCCACAGAAACCCAACGTGTGTAACTTGGATATGCATATGTCATCTGTGGAGACTGAAAACATCTGGGAAAAAAGTATAGATGCTATTCGGTAAGTCTAAGATCCTGCCTTGCACTGGCAACTTAGTAAAATATATTTTCATTGTATATTATTTCTGTGCATTTAGGCAATTTTTTTGTATAAACCATATGTTGTATATTTGTATTTTGAGTATCTTCATTCTCTACTGAGCTTGTAGAAAGTTTGCACTTACATCACAATTTGGTCAGTTACCCGGATATGTGGCCATATTGGCAATACTCAGATGTAAACAATAGTATGGATTGCACGGTTGATGTACTACTGAATGCATTGCTCTGCTAATTTATGCTGTCTAAATCATGGAAAAAATGTGTGAAAGCTGCTAAATCATATAGAGAAGGACTTAGTAAGCATTAGAGGGCACAATATTTTGAAAAACTAAAGTTAATAGGTGGTAAAGGTGCGTATGAGCAGTATTAATTATAATAAAGATATTAGTATAATATTTCACCTACCTGACTGTGGAAATTATAAGAATAAACACAAATGTTATCAAGATTCTTGCCCTGAAAATCTTGGTTCAGTTTGGCCAAGCGCAAACATCTTTTGTTCCATCTCTTCTCCTTGATTTTGTTATAACTAGGCAGTCTAAGTACTTGTCTGATCGATTAGTACAGCCCAGAATGACAATAATTGACCATTTTCAGCAGCAGTAATTGGCAAAATATGTGAGTTTTGCTCGGTTCAGTGACATTGTTTACATTCAGTGCCGCCATTATGGCCGATTGATGACGCATCATGAAAACACTCTATTCCATGCTTTCCTTGTGGCTAGGTCTGTGGTAATTTTACTGGGACCTAGATGGTAGATTTGAGGATTTGCAGTTTGTAAAAGCCTCTTTATCACAAACCATTTGTGCAAATGGTTTGTGCTGCTGCACTGCACCTGATCCATCTCACACTGTTCCTTATCTGAATGGGTCTGTGTATTATTACAGGAGGAAAGGTTGTGGGAAAAGAGAGCCCAAGACTCTGCTAGAAAAACTGCGCTGGGTGACACTGGGTTACCACTATGATTGGAACTCCAAGGTATTACATTCACTCTCTAATATGTTTTTTTATACATATGCTTTTATAATTCAATTTTAACTATGGGTACAACCATATAACAGTGAGATTAAAGAAGTAATTCACTTTCAGAACAAAAATTTACAGATAATGTTCTCACACCCTTGCCATCCAAGATGTTCATGTTTTTCTTTCATCAGTCGTAAAGAAATTATGTTTGCCCCCGAGTTTGAACTTCCAAAATGCAGTTTAAATGCAGCTTCAAAGGGCTCTAAATGATCCCAGCCGAGGAAGAAGGGTCTTATCTAGGGAAATTATCGGTTATTTTTTAAAAAGATTTACAATTTCTAAACTTTTTAATCTCTACACAGAGAACACACAGGCCCAATTTCACAGACATGGCTTAGACTAAGCCAGGATTAGCAGATAGTTCAATTAGGATATTTAAGTAATTTTTATAATCATGCTTAGAAAAAAAACATTACTGGTGTGCATCTTGAGACGAAACAAAGACACCGATATATTTTAAGATCAGTCAGTGCAAGTTTCTTTCAGTTCAAACAGCTCAGACTTACATTTTAGTCTAGGACTAGGCTTAAGCCTTGTCTGTGAAACCGGGCCACAGAGCTAGACAAGAAAAGCATTTGAGGTTAAACAGTATATAAATTGTAAAAAAAAAAAAAAAATAGAAAATAACCGATCATTTTGCTAGATAAGACCCATCTTTCCTCAGCTGTGATGGTTTAGAGCCTTTTGAAGCTGAATTTTGGAAGTTCAAACTCGGGGGCACCATAGAAGTCCATTATATGGAGAGAAATCCTGAAATGTTTTCCTCAAAAAACATAAGACATGAACATCTTGGATGACAAGGGGGTGAGTACATTATCTGTAAATTTTTGTTCTGAAAGTGAACTACTCCTTTAAAGAATCCTAAAAAAAAATATTAAGCAGCACAACTAACACTAAGAAACTAACAAACGTTTGTTAAGCAGCAAATTCTAATAGATCGTGTGACAATGAAATTAGTTATGGCTGCTGAAAATTCAGCTTTGCCATCACGAGAATAAATTACTATTTCAGTATATAAAAATAGAAAACACTTATTTCAAATTGTAATAATATTTCACAATATTACTGTTTTTTTAATATTTTTTTTTATCAAATAAATACAGCCTTCCCCCAACCCAAATTCTTGAAGGGTAGTGTACAGTATGTATGTTTTACAATTAGTCTAAACATTACCAGTATATACTATTATCATACTTTTATCATTTTGTTTTAATACCTTATTTTTTTGCAAAAAATTAAGTATTTTGCTGTTGAGTCTATTGTTTTTCCTGGAAGAGAGTAAGAGAGGGAGAACATTGTCCAGAATCTTATTAGCATTATTTGGTCCTTTCAGGACATTTCATCTCTAATTGTACAGGCCTGATGTCTGCCTGTCTCGTTTATATGCTAATTACATAAAAGTGTTTAGTCTTCTGTCCTATTAAATCAGTCAGGAGGTGCACACCGGATTCATTAGCTCTGATGTTGGTTTGACACCGTCGAACGTCTGACGGCAATCAGTGAATTTTAAGCAGAGACTCTTTCCTCTTCCCTTTAAGTAGAACTGAAGGCTGAGGCGTTCACCCCACTCGGATCAGACGTCTAAGCCGCCAGTTCAGCTATTCGGAGAAGCTGTGTTCATATGATTGTCCATTGATTACACTGTCACACATAACCACTGACAATAACCCACTGCGAAATAGAGTTGGGTATCGTTTGAATTTTACCGATTCCGATTCTTATCGATTCCTAATTCCGATTCCAGTAGGATAAAAAAATCCATTAAAAAATTTTAAGTTAAACATTTAGATGTCAAACATATTTATTCTGTCTTTTGCCTATGGTTTGCCAAAAAAATACCACAGAAAAAACAACTAGATTAATATAAATTTCAAACATGAAATTTTTGAAGACAAGTCATAAAACAGGAACAAACAAATCAATTAGCAATAACATAAATAAATAAAACCTAACAAATGGCAGGTACAGAAATCAAACGTTTAAAAACACTGCAGTTTTCTTTTCATAAATAAAATATTGATTAATCCTCGTTAAATTTACGAAAGATATTCTTCTTTGATTAACATTAATGACAGGCGGCACGTTTATTAGACGGCTATCTCTTTAAGACCGAACACCGATCTAAAAATACTGTTACAGTACACATAAGACAAAAAAATGCTGTGTTTATGATGATATACTGACGTATTTCGTGCATACTGGTCAATAAATGTGAAAGAGAAGTCAGTTCCGGCCCGGAACAACCTTTTCTGTAGTGGAAATGCACGGAACTGTTCGAGACCGGACACAGGTCGGGAACCCGCATCGGGACCGCGCTGTTCTCCGTGCTTGCGCTTCAGATGTGTGCGCTGTTTCTTCCTGACATTAAATAGTTTAAAATGCGAACGCGGGAAACGTTAACGGAATTGACAATGCTCGTGTCTTATCGAATACCTGGTTATTGGAAATTTGGAACCGGTTCCAAAATGAAACCCGTTCTCGATACCCAAACCTACTGCGAAAGGAGAAAGAACACTACAAAAGCTCTTTTAATAGTTATGTCAATCATGATGACAAAACATCTTTTTTTTTTTTTTTTTTTTTACATTTCATGATAAAAGAGCATCATGGTGGAAGCTTACTTATGCCACATAATAAAAAAAAAGATGTTTCCTACTTTTTATCTCACAATTCTCCTATTTTTCCGCACACTTGGAATTTTATATCACACAACTCTGACATTTCTTTTTAGAACTGTGACTGTATTGTTGAAATAAGTCTGGCTTGTGAAATATAAACTTGTAGTTGTGAGATAAAGCCGCAATTACCTTTTTTATTTTTTATTCCGTTGCAGAAATTAGCTTCCATACATCAAGGTTGTGTAGTGTTATGGATAATGATGAAGGTTCATGTAGGCTTACATTTGTACCCTTGAGCAAGGACTTTAACCCCAGCTTACCTGTACTACAAGTCTCTTAATAAAAGCGACTGCTAAATGACTACCTATAGTAAAAGGCCTACTCCTGTAATGAGAGGCATTTTACTCCATTGTACTATAATGAGGCAAGTGGTGTACTTTTCTGACCTGTGTTCGTTCTGCAGACTTACTCCCCAGACCACTACACTCCCTTCCCCAAAGAACTTCACTCGCTTTCCCACAAAGTGGCAGCAGCCTGTGGATTTCCTGGTTTTAATGCAGAGGCGGGCATTCTCAACTACTACCGGTCTGATTCGTCGCTTGGAATCCATGTTGACGAATCAGAGCTTGACCATTCTCGACCGTTGTTATCTTTTAGGTAAGAAATTCCTATTACTTATGAGTGTGGAAGTCATTCAAGTGGGCTTGGATTAATTAACATGGATGTGATGAGCAATTTAATGTTTTGTGCTTCAAATAAAGACAGTTTGAAAAACTGTTTCCGCCACTAAATAAAAAAAGGTTAATGCAACTTTTTTTCTCAGAATTGGAAGATATAAACTCACAATTGCAAGTTATAAAGTCAGAATTGCAAGATAAAAACTCACAAATCTGACTTTTTTTCCTCACATTTGTGACTTTAATTTATAAAGTCCAATTTTGAGGGATAAAAAAAGACTGATATGTTCTCAGAATTGTGAGTTTATCTGACAATTCTGAGAAAAGTCACAATTGTGAGAGAAATTAACAATTCTGAGAAAGTCATATTTGTGAATATAAACTCGCAATTCTAAAAAAATCACAATTGCGAGATATAAATTTAGAATAGCGAGATATAAATTATAAGTTTATAAGTTTATATAACGCAATTCCAAGAAAAAAGTCACAACTGCGAGATATAAATTCGCAATTCCGAGAAAAAAAAACACAATTGCAAGATAAAAACTCAGTTCTGTGAAAAAAGTCACAATTGTGAGATATAAACTTGCAATTCTAAAAAAAACACAATTGCGCGATATAAACTCGCAATTCCGAGAAAAAAAGCCACAATTGTGATAAAAAAACAAATTTATATCTCACTATTCTGACTTTAGTTTATATAACGCAATTCCGAGAAAAAAAATCACGATTGCGAGATATAAATTTAGAATAGTGAGATATAAATTCGCAATTCTGACTTTATAACTCTGAATTGCGAGTTTATATAACGCAATTCCAAGAAAAAAGTCACAACTGCGAGATATAAATTCGCAATTCCGAGAAAAAAAACACAATTGCAAGATAAAAACTCAGTTCTGAGAAAAGTCACAATTGCGAGATAAAAACTCGCAGTTCTGTGAAAAAAGTCACAATTGTGAGATATAAACTTGGAATTCTAAAAAAAACACAATTGCGCGATATAAACTCGCAATTCCGAGAAAAAAAGCCACAATTGTGATAAAAAAAACAAATTTATATCTCACTATTCTGACTTTATAACTCTCAATTGCGAGTTTATATAACACAGTTCTGAGAAAGTCACAATTGTGAGATATAAACTTGCAATTCTAAAAAAAACACAATTGCGAGATATAAACTCGCAATTCCGAGAAAAAAAGCCACAATTGTGATATAAAAACAAATTTATGTCTCGCTATTCTGACTTTGTAACTCCTAATTGCGAGTTTATATAACGCAGTTACGAGAAAAAAAGTCACAATTGCGAGATATGAACTCGCAATTCCGAGAAAAAAAATCACGATTGCGAGATAAAAACTCACAGTTCTAAGAAAACAAATCAACAAATTTATATCTCGCTATTCTGACTTTATAACTTTTAATTGCGAGTTTTTATAACGCAATTCCGAGAAAAGTCACAATTGCGAGATATAAATTCACAATTCCCAGAAAAAAATCACAATTGCCAGATAACTCACAGTTCTGAGATAAAACTCACAATTTTGAGAAAAGTCACAATTGCGAGATAAAAGCTCTCAATTCTGAGAAAAAAAATCACAATTGCAAGATAAAATCTTGCAATTCCAAGAAAAAAAGTCAGAATTGTGAATTTATATCTCACTATTCTGACTTTATAACTCTAAATTGCGAGTTTATGTAACACAATTCCGAGATTAAAATTCGCAATTCCGAGAAAAAAATCACAATTGTGAGATGATAACTCTCAATTCCGAGAAAAAAAAGTCAGAATAGTGAATTTATATCTCGCTATTCTGACTTTATAACTCTCAATTGCTAGTTTATATCACTCAATTCTGAGAAAAAAAAAAAGTCAGAATTGCAAGTTTATATCTTTTATGTATGTTTATTCAGTGGTGGAAACGGTCTTCCATAGAATGATGGGAAATCTCATGGAAGCATGTTAACTATCAGTATGAATTAAATTGTATTTTCAACATTTACAGAGGAAACTCAATTTAAATTTATTTTAAAATTAATCAAAATTCATGGCCAATGCCAAGAAAAGAATTTTAAGATTTTTGTCATAATTTTAAAATAATTAAAAATAAATCATAAATTAGAGTTTTTAATTGTGAATGTTTACAGCACAGTTTAATTCACACCCATTATTTTTAGTGTTTAAATAGCGATTCTCGGAAAACAATGGTCATCATTATGTAAAGATAATGTTCATGTGTGTTCATCTGCTAAATACCATCACTCCAATGTGATTTAAAGGCAGTGTTCATGATTGGACACACAGAGGTTGTGCATGTAGCATCTTTTCCATACAGCATAAGAACCCTTTTGTCCTTTGATGTTAGTTTTGGGCAGACTGCTGTATTCCTGTTGGGCGGTACTAAGCGTGAAGACCAGCCCACGGCCATGTTTATGAACAGCGGTGATATAATGGTGATGTCAGGCCCCAGCCGCCTACTGTATCACGCCGTACCCTGCATAGTCCCCGCCCCCGCTGGAAACGTGCTGCCATCCTGCCTGAGCCAGAGACCAGAAACGGAGGCACAGGATGATGATATCATCCAGAGTGTGTCTGAAGAGGATTGGGATGTTTGCTCCTGGTACTTGCAGACGTCTCGGGTAAACGTGACCGTTCGACAAGTGCTTGCTTCAGGGCAGAACTTTCCAAGTTCACAGGCATCACATCTGTCGACATACAACTGTGAGAAATCAGAGGAAGGGACTCAAAAAAATAAGAAGAGGAAAAGTGAATCAGGCTATGAGCGTGATACCTAACGTGCCTGTTTTGAGTTTCATCCGAGTTATAATTTATGTAAAATGCACCTGGTATTAAAAATTGTACATAGATCTGCAAATAAATGCATTGTTGTGATCACTTCCCAGAGCAGGTGTTGGGAATACAATATAAATGCACAACTGCGAGAAATAAAGTCAGAATTGCAAGATAAAAACTAGCTTTTTTGCTTAGAATTGCGAGATAAACTTGCAGTTGCGAGGTATCAAGTCAGAATTGAGTGAAATAAACTCGCAATTCAGTTTTTTTTTCTCAAAATTGCTGCGTGATATAAAGTCAGAATTGCAAGATAAAAACTCACAATTTTTTGAACATTTTTCTGGCTTTTTTTTCTCAGAATTGTAATAAACTCGCAATTGCAGAATTTAGTGATTAAAAACCAGCAGTTTTGAGAAATAAAGTCAGAATTGTGTGAAATAAACTCACTATTGTCAGAAATAAAGTCAGAATTGTAAGATAAAAACTCACAATTTTTTGAACATTTTTCTGGCTTTTTTTCTCAGAATTGTAATAAACTCGCAATTGCAGAATTTAGTGATTAAAAACCAGCAGTTTTGAGAAATAAAGTCAGAATTGTGTGAAATAAACTCACTATTGTCAGAAATAAAGTCAGAATTGTAAGATAAAAACTCACAATTTTTTGAACATTTTTATGGCTTTTTTTTTTCTCAGAATTGCGAGATAAACTTGCAATTGTGAGATATAGTCAGAATTACGTGATGAACTCACAATTCTGACTTTTTTTTTTCAAAATTGCGAGATAAACCCGCAATTGTGAGTTATAATGTCAGAACTGACAGATAAAAACTCACAATTCTGACTTTTTTCTCAAAATTGCGAGATAAACCCAAATTGCGAGTTATGTCAGAATTGCAAGATAAAAACTCACAATTTTTTAAACATTTATGGCTTTTTTTCTCAGAATTGCGAGATATACCGTAAAGTCAAAATTGAGTGATATAAACACAATTCTTTTTTTTTCTCAAAATGGCGAGATAAACCTGCAATTGTGAGTTATAATGTCAGAATTGAGTGATAAAAACTCACTATCGTGAGAAATAAAGTCAGAATTGTTTGAAATAAACTCACTATTGTGAGAAATAAAGTCAGAATTGCGAGATAAACTTGCAATTGTGAGTTATAATGTCAGAACTGAGTGATAAAAACTCACTATTGTGAGAAATAAAGTTAGAATTGTGAGATAAACTTGCAATTGCGAGATATAGTCAGAATTAAGTGATAAACTCACAATTCTGACTTTTTTTTCTCAAAATTGCTAGATAAACCTGCAATTGTGAGTTATTATGTCAGAACTGAGTGATAAAAACTCACTATTGTGAGAAATAAAGTCAGAATTGCAAGATAAAAACTTTATCTTTTTTAAACATTTTTATGGCTTTTTTTCTCAAAATTGCGAGATAAACCCAAATTGCAAGTTATGTCAGAATTGCAAGATAAAAACTCAATTTTTTAAACGTTTTTTATGGCTTTTTTTCTCAGAATTACGAGATATAAAGTCAAAATTGAGTGATATAAACACAATTCTGGCTTTTTTTTTTTCTCAGAATTGTGAGATAAACCCGCAATTGTGAGTTATAATGTCAGAACTGAGTGATAAAAACTCACTATTGTGAGAAATAAAGTCAGAATTGCAAGATAAAAACTTTATCTTTTTTAAACATTTTTTATGGTTTTTTTCTCAAAATTGCGAGTTATGTCAGAATTGCAAGATAAAAACTCACAATTTTTTAAACTTTTATGGCTTTTTTTCTCAGAATTACGAGATATAAAGTCAAAATTGAGTGATATAAACACAATTCTGGCTTTTTTTTTTCTCAAAATTGTGAGATAAACCCGCAATTGTGAGTTATAATGTCAGAACTGAGTGATAAAAACCGACAATTGTGAAAAAATAAAGTCAGAATTGAGTGATAAAAACTTGCAATTGCAAGAAATAATGTCAGAATTGCAAGATAACTCTTTTTTTCTCGCAATTCAGATTTTTTTCTCACAGTCGTGTGATAAAAACTCACTCACCGTTTTTTTTCTCGCAATTCTGGCTTTTTGTTGTGAAATATAAACTTGCAATTGCGAGTTATAAAGTCCAGTTTTGAGGGGGAAAAGACTGAAATGTTTCGCACCTGGTATTAAAAATTGTACATATAACTGCAAATACGTGCATTATTGTGATCACTTCCCAGAGCAGGTGTTGGAAACAGGCAACCACTTATGCATCACATCAAGTCAACTCGGCTTAAAGCGTAGTGCTTCATTTTACCCTGTCATGACCGACTTCACACACAATACTTCTCAGTCTGTAGAACGGTGGTGACATTCAGTCCAGTCTGTTGTGAGTCGTGACAATTTGCCAGGCGCAGGTCTGTTGATTTAAGGCTGGTTGCCATGTTTGCTCACTCTGGGTTGTAACACTAAACAGAGCTGACCTTCAGAGGAAAACCAGGGAGACGGCGTATAATCTTTTTAATCTGGTCAAGCGGTGTCACGACATGTCAAAGCCAGTGTGAGATTGCCTATGACAAGTTCCCCGAGGGACCCAGGTTGACACTGCCATTGTGACGGAAAACACTGGGGGACGGCGTTACCATGGTGATAAAACACTTCTGTCACTGCGTCTACCTTGCGAAACGCTATCAAAAGTTCAAGTCTGCATGTGAGATTTGTAAGATTAATGTTTCTGGTCTTTTACATGCTGTAAAAGCAGAAACGTTGTGGTGCTGTCAAAGGAGCATGTGAGATATCACGTGATTTTGCTACATCCAGAGGATGTGGTGGCTGGGGTTATAATGGTAAAACATGGTAATACTGTGGTATTTTGATATATAGGCTGGCTATGGTACTGAATGGTTACGATTTTCATGTACTGTGGTATGCCAAGGTGCTTCAAAGAATAATGGTGCACTACTTGCACAAATAAATGGGATTTCAAATTAGGATTATTTTCAAAACATCATTAGACCCCGGTATTGTGATTAATGGGCTAGCATAGTACAGAATGTGTAACATATTCCTGTAACATAGTATTTACATGGTATTATCACGGTCCCTATCTCAATTTCCCCCCAAAAAAGGTGATATTTTGATCCATACAAAAACATACTGTGGTGATACTGTTATGTTATCTATTGAAGACCGTTTCCGCCACTGAATAAGAAATAAAAAAGGTAATTGCAACATTTTATCTCACGATTCAGACTTTTTCTTTTTTTTTTCTCAGAATTGTGAGCTATAAATTCGCAATTGCAATTAAGTCAGAATTTTTAAATATAAACTTGCATTTCTTAGAACATATATTTTTTCCCCTCAAAATTGGAGTTTATATCTCACAATTCTGGAAAAAAAGTCAGAATTGCAAGACACAAACTCTTAATCTGAATTGTGACTTTATATCTTGCAATTGCAAGTTTATATCTCACAATTCTAAGAACATAGTCTTTTTTCTTGTCAGATTTGGATTTTACATGACTTTTTATCAGAATTGTGAGATAGAAACTCGCAATTGTGAGAAAAGTTAGAATTGCGAGTTTTTAATCTAGCATTTCTGACTATTTATAGTTTGACTTTATATATAGTTTATATCATGCAATTCTGAGAAAAAAGTCAGAATTGTGACTTTATATCTAGCAGTTCTGACTTTATAACTTCCAACTGCAAGTTTCTATCTCACAATTCTGACTTTATTTCTCGGAATTGTGACTGTATTACTCAGAATTGCAACTTTATTTTTCAGAGTTGCGAGTTTCTATCTCACAATTCTGACTTTATTTCTCGGAATTGTGACTGTATTACTCAGAATTGCAACTTTATTTTTCAGAGTTGCGAGTTTCTATCTCACAATTCTGACTTTATTTCTCGGAATTGTGACTGTATTACTCAGAATTGCAACTTTATTTTTCAGAGTTGCGAGTTTATATCTCACAATTCTGACTTTATAACAATTGCAAGTTTATATCTCACTGTTCACTGTTGACAAACTTGCTTTTTTTCTCAGAACTGTATGATGTAAACTCGCAATTGTGGAAAAAAAGTGAGATAAAAATTTGCAATTACCTTTTTTTAATTTTTTTATTCAGTGGCGAAAACGGGCTTTCAAGGTTATCAGATAAAAAATAAAAAATGGTACTGAAATTATTTATTTTACTTATCAGTGGTGCAAAGTATCAATATTTCTAAATTAAAAATAAAAATATTTTAGAAATATGGAGTCAGTAGGTTTTAATCTAATAATATTAATACCAAATCCACATTTCTACAAAGTTAAGACTGGAGTAATGGCTGCTGAAAATTTTGCTTTGCAATCACAAGAATAAATTCTAATATACAGTTGGAGTCAAAAGTTTACATACACCTTGCAGAATCTGTAAAATGTAAGTTATTTTACCAAAATAAGAGGGATCATACAAAATGCATGTTATTATTTTATTTAGTACTGACCTGAATAAGATATTTCACATAAAAGACGTTTACATATACTCCACAAGAGAAAATAATAGTCGAATTTTACATACACTTAAATTCTTAACAATGTGTTGTTACCTGAAGATCCACAGCTGTGTTTTTTTTTTTTTTTTTTTGTTTAGTGATAGTTGTTCATGAGTCCCTTGTTTGTCTTGAACAGTTAAACTGCCCTCCAAAGGCAAAGCGCAGTAACTACGCATTTGGTCAAAATTGACTTTGTGACAACTGCTTGGTCTTGTGGCAAAGTCTCCTTGTTCAGTTTTATCCCAGAGAAACGAGAGTGTTTCAGAGAAACAAGAGTGTCAACATGTTTGAGTAGCTGGCGTAAAAACTTTAAAGGCATTTTTCTCAGTTTCAGTGTTTGGCGTAGTTACTGCACTTTGCCTTTGGAGGGCAGCGCTGTTCTTCAGAAAAATCCCACAAATTCTTTGGTTTTTTAGCATTTTTGTGTATTTGAACCCTTTCCAACAATGACTGTATGATTTTGAGATCAATGTTCTAACTGAGAACATTGATAACTGAGGGACTCATATGCAACTATTACAGAAGGTTCAAACATCACTGATGCGTCAGAAGGAACACAATGCATTAAGATCCAGGGGGTGAAAACTTTGTAAACGTTTGGTCAAATACAGTAACTGCAGCCTTGATAAGAAGCCTCTTTTTAAAAACAATCCAAAAGGGTAGTGTAGGCTCACAGCATTTCCACTTACCAGTGTTACTGTGTTAGTAAGAACACTTAAGTTTGTTCAATACTGCCTAATCCCTGAAAGTACACCAGTGTTTACCATTCCTGCTGTATTCCCCTGCATGTCTATTTCAGGTCTTTGTAAAGCGATAAACAGAATTCCTTTATTATTAATCCAGCTGTCCTTCTGAGACGTTTTAGCTGTCTTGTGAGTACAGCGCTGGATTAATTACCTGCTGTTTCTGCTTATTGTATGACCGTGGGAGGCAGCACAGAATAAGAAGTAATTGGTTTCCGCGAAAGACCTTTCGGCCGGCCCTTTAAGAAAGCCACACAAACACCTCTCCATTAACCAAAGCAATTGTCACTTACCGCTGAGACGGTTCTACCAATTGTGCGATGGTGATTATCCTATTTTTGGGTTCACTCAAGTTCCTCTATAATTACATCAAATGAGAACGCATTTCAATTCAATTGTCTGAAACTGAATTACTCCCCTGCTCCCTAAAGATGTCGGCTAAAGCCTGCGTGTTCCATAAGAGCCCAAAAAGTGAAATTCTCAAGTTTCCTAAAGAAGTCAAAAGGACATTGAACATAGCATTATGTAAAATGCTATTAAACGCCCACGACCCCGGAGAAGCATCAAGTATGTAGAAAGAGCTGAAGATGAGGAGGCTTTCCTCTTCTAGCACCTCCACGCATGCCAGACAGGTTCTAGGTACCACATCCATTTCAAAGCAAGCAGAAAGGCCCTGCCCTCTCAGATAAAATTATACGCTGTCAGGATGATGTATGTAGTCATATAATTTTTATTGCTGCCACTTTATCTGCTCTTCCTCCTGGCACCGTGTTTCTGCCCTGTTGCCCTCCCGTTTTCCTGCATCCCTCCCATTACTCTGTCATTACCAGTCACTGGCAGGTACTGGCGGCGGGTGCACGAGTGCGAGACCCGCTCGGCCCTCTATGGCTCTGTCTTAAATCAGCTGAAAGAATAAGCGCTTGGCGCGTTGCTTTAACACAACACAAAATTTACAGCAAAGCCAGTCAAACATCCATCACTGAGGGAGATGGAGCATTGCAT
This sequence comes from Garra rufa, assembly GCF_049309525.1. Taxonomy (NCBI): domain Eukaryota; kingdom Metazoa; phylum Chordata; class Actinopteri; order Cypriniformes; family Cyprinidae; genus Garra; species Garra rufa. The sequence goes on from NC_133381.1 coordinate 13,638,506, forward strand.
TAGATTACAATGTACAGCATTTGCATGAAACCTTTTATCTATTGTGAGAGGTTTTCCTGCAGTGTTTACCTTACAGGGTGAACTAGACAGAAATATGAAACTTGAAGATTTGAATTTTGAAGATTGAATTTTGGCAGTCAGTTTTTTGAGTGTGGTAGATTCTTTTGCAGGTGTGTGTAATGTTATATTTAATATTCTTATTATTATATAGTTTATACAATGTCATTGTAATTAAAAAAATAAATTATCTATTTATAAAATGTATATATTTAATAATTTGTAATATATTACAAATGAAATAAGTATGATATGTAATAAATATGATATTAAATATAATATATATAATAATATTTTAATATTAATGTAATATAAATTTCTATATTTAATTCTATTAATCTTTAATTTATTTATATAAAATATTGTATAAAATATATATAACAGTATTTTAATATTAATTTAATATATATTAAATTATATATTATATATATATAAATTATATATATTAAATTGTGTGTGTGTATATATATATATATATATATATATATATATATATATATATATATATATATATATTCTTATATATTTAATCTTTTTGTTCAATATTATCAATCAAATAAGTATAAATATTTATATAAAATATTACTATTATATAATAGTATTTTAATATTAATTTAATATATATATTTATATATTTTTCTATATAAATTTCTATATTTAATTCTTATATATAATATTAATATAATATTTGACATAATATGCCATACTGTATACAATATATAGGTTTAAATATTTTGAGTCATATACAATTAAAAAATGTAAAAAAAAAAAAAAAAAATATATATATATATATATATATATATATAAAATATAAATATATATTACATTATATATATCATATATATTTTTCTATATAAATTTTGATATTTTATATAAATGTATATATTTAATTCTTAAATATATAAAACCTGCACAATATATATATATATATATATATATATATATATATATATATATATATATATATATATATATATATATGGAGAGAGAGAGAGAGAGAGAGAGAGAGAGAGAGATTTTATATTAATATTAGAAAATATATCTATATATTATTTTCTTTCTGTATTTGTTTTATTTTAATTTAGTTCACATATAGTCCTGAACTAGTTAAAAGGTTGGTTGGTTTAATTTTTAATTTTCCAATACTACCATAATGTTTCTGGCTATTTTATATACCATAGTATATATCATAACATGCTATTACTGTCTGATAACATCACTCCACAGTCCTCTTTTTTTAAAAGCAAAACTATTGCATCCACATCTGTATAGGTGCTAAAACGTGCTTAAGTACTACGATTTATCCTCAAGACAAAGAAAAAATGTGGTTTTACCTTCAAAAGCCCTCATTTTGGGAGCTAATTAAGCAACATTAGCTTTGCAAATTGGGGCAAAATTGCGTTTGCTGTGTCATTTTTATAATCACTGCCATTACCAATAATTACTGCAGCAGTCGCATTGAGATGCAGGACAGTGGCTCTGGGAACAGGCCTGGTACCCTCATTCTCTTAGCAAAACACTCCCCCTAGTGCCTCCATACATGATCATTTAACCAAAATCAACACCTTTCCTAAACATTGAGCACAGCAGTCAGACCAGTACTCCTTCCATACTTGATTTTGTGTTATCTTTTCATCTGAATTAGGTTGCTGACTGAAAAAAATCGACTGCAGTGTGTGTGATCTTGTCAACCCTCACTGACTGCTGGTGTGGGCTTTCCACACCATTAGCATGCTTAGCTTTTGCCCTTTCTTTGTGGTTTAAAGAGCACCCAGAGCTTGTCAGGACAGCTGCTTGGAGTCCTGTGAGGTGAGGCGATCAGAGACAACATTTCGCCATCGTGGTTAGTCAGGAAAGACAGCGCTGGAATACCAAGTGTCTGATAAAATGAAAGTGGGATTTTCGATGTACCATTCCACAAAGTGAAACACTGTGCAGCCTATTTATTCATTAACTATTCATTAGTGGCAGAATTAGATGCTGAATGCACAATTCATTCAAACTTAAATTCTTCAATTAAGAGGGCAATGAAATTTAAATGGTTCTGTCAATTTGTGTGATGGTTCATAGCTTTATGAGTGCAAATGTGTGCTGATTTTCCAAATATGTGACAAGTAGTCATTTATTTTAATAGTGGTGTTTTTATTAGATTGTAAGTTCACAAGTGTAAGATGTTCTACTATTGATAGCACACCATATATAACAAAATATATATATGAAGTACATATATAAATGATATATAATTATTTATATATAAATATGTATATAAACAAACCATCATAAACACATATATAATGCTATTATATATAATATTTTAAAATAAATACATATAAACATAAATTACAATTATTTTTCATTATACAAACATATAATTATATATATATATATATATAAATTACAATTTAATTACAATTATATTTAATTATACACACACATATATATATATATATATATATATATATATATATATATATATATATATTATATTTATTTATATAATATATTTTAAAATAAATACATATATAAATTACAATTATTTTTCAATATACACTCAAACATATATATTATATTATATTTATTTATCTATACATATATTAATTACAATATATATATATATATATATAATGTAAAACAAATATAAGAAAATATATGAATTAAATGTATAAATATATGAATTAAATGTATATATATATATATATATATGTATACACACACACATACTGTCATAAACAAAATATATATGAATATAAAAATTAAAGCAAAATATATATGAACTAAATCTATAAATTATATATTATAGGTATATAAATATGTATATAAATAAACTATCATTAAACTCCTATATATATCCCCTGTATATAATCTATATTGAATAACATATTAATTTAATATATTATACATGGTATATTATATATAAAAATATATATTTTAATTAATTAAATATTTTAGTAATTTATTTATTTAATAATTTATTAATTTATTTGATATGTTACATCCTAGAATTCAATGTGCTTTTTTCAATCGGTTTCTCTTATCTCATACTCTGTCTTTTAAAATACCTCTCTTTTTTATTTTGCTCAGCTACCAGTGTATTTTTCTTTTTTTTTAACAGTACCTCATACTCAACCGAGTGTTTGAAATGTCACTGAGTGCTACTTTCCAATACAATTTAAGTCTTTCAAAGGTCACTCTATTCAATGGCCTGTACATTCTGTGGAGGTTTCTTTTGTTTTTTGTCTTTTCTCTCGCTTTGATTGCGAGGGAAATGACAGATGAGTCGTTGCACGGTTTTGTCTCATCACACAAACTCTTCTCCCGTCGTGCCAGAGTAACTCGGTGAACTCCGCGCTTGTGTTCCTTCATGAGCGACGCTGATGGCTGTAGCTACGAGACATGTTTCTCTTTTTTATTTCCTGCCTTCCCAAGCAACACAACGATAATGTCAAAGCACAAAGTTGAATTTACCCGAACTCTGAGTGCTGTAGCAAAGGAAGACATAAATACAGTTTTGCTTGCTAATGCATAAATCACAGCCTGCCTGTAGTGTAGCTTATAGAGTTGTTTGTGAAACTCTCATCGGTAAAGATGTTGGATAGTTTGGCGCTGTAGCACGGTGGAATCTGTCAACGTATGAGCAGTTGTGCTCAAGAGGGCGCTAGTTTGAACCTGAACATGATCCGTGTCTTAATCCTGTTCCCCTTTCTGTCTTTCTTTCTGTGTGTCTCGTTTATAAAGGCAAAAACACACAACATGTTTAATAAACTGTTAAGAGCTGTTAACTGACCATTCGCAAAGACTCGCCCCCATTTGTTAAGTTTCCACACATAACGTACTCAATACAACGCGGAGCAAAGAGGAAACTGACAACATGCCGACAGACAGAGCAGCAGGTTACTTTAGGTATGAAACAAAGTCTTAGCTTTAAAATTTAAGAAATTCAAACAATAAATGCCGTTTTGTGACAGATCGCGATATATATAGAGAGAGTGTATAGACCTTTTTCCTGAGTAAACGATGAGCGCCGCCATTAC
>NC_133381.1:13643093-13689760 GCF_049309525.1 Garra rufa
TGTTTCTCTTTTTTATTTCCTGCCTTCCCAAGCAACACAACGATAATGTCAAAGCACAAAGTTGAATTTACCCGAACTCTGAGTGCTGTAGCAAAGGAAGACATAAATACAGTTTTGCTTGCTAATGCATAAATCACAGCCTGCCTGTAGTGTAGCTTATAGAGTTGTTTGTGAAACTCTCATCGGTAAAGATGTTGGATAGTTTGGCGCTGTAGCACGGTGGAATCTGTCAACGTATGAGCAGTTGTGCTCAAGAGGGCGCTAGTTTGAACCTGAACATGATCCGTGTCTTAATCCTGTTCCCCTTTCTGTCTTTCTTTCTGTGTGTCTCGTTTATAAAGGCAAAAACACACAACATGTTTAATAAACTGTTAAGAGCTGTTAACTGACCATTCGCAAAGACTCGCCCCCATTTGTTAAGTTTCCACACATAACGTACTCAATACAACGCGGAGCAAAGAGGAAACTGACAACATGCCGACAGACAGAGCAGCAGGTTACTTTAGGTATGAAACAAAGTCTTAGCTTTAAAATTTAAGAAATTCAAACAATAAATGCCGTTTTGTGACAGATCGCGATATATATAGAGAGAGTGTATAGACCTTTTTCCTGAGTAAACGATGAGCGCCGCCATTACGATTTCTAACGTCAGATTGAATGCTTTTCTGTTCCGGTTTCCATAGGAACCCATTCAAATAGCGTCCATCTGTTTTTAATGTAGCTAACGTCCGCTGCTTCGTGTCATCTACACACTCATTAAAGTCAATAATGACTGATTGCAGAACAGCAGAACCATACGTCACAGCAGTCACACGGCAGCAGCGCCACGGCAGCAGGCTCAGACGGTAGTGGGCGGAGTCTCCTGCTGCAGCCCAATCAGGTCCCACAAAATATCCGTCCTAAATAGTATTCGAAAATAGAATTGGTATGTCCTAAAAAGTATTCTAAAGATTTCCGGAAGGTCTACTACAATTTACCTTTAGAATTCGAAGTACGGATTAATGCGCACTCTAACGGCTATTATATTGCCCACAACACATTGCGTGTTGAACGAGGATTTGATTAGAACTACAAATACGCATAAAAAGTGTAAAAAAAAAAACTACAAACATGGCGTATATGCGCGACCAACGGATGGGTAGAAAAATGGGGTTTAAGTTATAAATAATCAGTGTGTAACCTTATAAAAAAATATTTATTTAATGTTATTCGCGTTATATTTCATGTGCAGCAACATAATGAACTTTTATAATGGCAGAAACAAATGATGAGAGTCTGCTGGCCAAAGAGCCCTTCATGCTTCACTTTGAATTTAAGGATGATATGGACATTTCCTTAATGAGTGTGTGAACAAATCATGCCTCTGGATTAATTGCATGTTTAAAGAGTTTTGATTTATTTTAGGTTTAAACTAATTTAGTTAGGTGAGTAATGTGTGGTTATTATTGTTGTTAAATGTGTGCCTTCTGTGCTATATGTTTTGTTTGATTTTGTAATATTTTTTGGGAAAATCCAGTTTATGATGGGTATAGTGTATAGTACATGGTATTATGTACAATGAAAAATTGGTTAATACTGAAATGATTAGGTAAAAAATATAGTTTAACTAAATAAAAACATTCTATTGCTCAAGTTTTGTTTTGTTTTTTGTTTGAGCTTTGTACTCAGTTTATACTGTTTAAAAATATATAGAAAAATATAAGTTGATCATTATTTTCACCCACTTTCGATCTCAGATGGAGACTCCGCCCACTACCGTCTGAGCCTGCTGCCGTGGCGCTGCTGCCGTGTGACTGCTGTGACGTATGGTTCTGCTGTTCTGCAATCGGCCCTATCTCATTAAAGTGAGGCACTGACAAATGACGGTCATTGCGACATTGCCAAGTGATGGCGCTATGGAGCCATGTGCTTTTTAAAAACATTTTAATAGGTTTAACATTGGTTAATTAGCTCAGAACATACTAGGGTTGCCACCCGTCCCTTAAAATACGGAATCGTCCCGTATTTGAGAATGAAATTGCGCGTCCCGTTTTGAATCAATACGGGACGGGTTTTGTCCCGTATCTTTTATAAAAAAAAATTAAAGCAGCGTCTCATGCAAATAATCACTGCGGTAAAGCCAGCCGCGGTTCAGAAAAACACGGTCAAGCCAGCCGCGATTGATTTTAAGTGTGCGCGCATATTACAGTGATTACGGTAGTTTCAGGAACAACACAGAGAGAACGCGCTTGCAGAGCGCTTTTCATTTAGAAGCCCAGAACTGAGAGATAATACTACAAAATGCTCGTGAATTTTTACTTACTTATTTATTTGCATTTCTGCTTTAATATCCGTTTTATTTATTGGTGTACTTGACGGTTCTTTTCTGAGAAATAGGACATTATTAGACTTTAGAGTCTAATAAGTAGAAAAAAAACAATGATCAGTTCTTATTCAGGACGGCCCATATTATATGCAAAATTCATATGAAACCTTTTTATGCAGCATTTTTGAGATATGGGACATTATTACATTGTAACGGGGTATGTAGACCCCATTTTTAAAAAGTAGCAAAAAACAATGAACACCCCCAAATGCGTCCCTTATTTTTGGGTATTAAAAGTGGCAACCCTAGAACATACCCTAATTTGACTAGAAACAGTGCAGACCGGAAATGCAAAGCATTCTTTCAGTTAAGAGTCGGACTTACTTCAGTGTTCAGGAAAAACGTCTATAGTGTTTTCACGACGCATTATCATTCGTCCATTGGCGGCATGTAAACAATGCCACTAAACCGAACGAAACTTACATATTTTGCTGATTATTACTGCTGAAAATGGTCAATTATTATCATATTTTGGGCTGTACTAACCGGTCAGGCCATGAAAAAACATTTAGAGTACTACCAAAAGTTATAACAAATCAATGGAGTAGGAACAAAGGCGTTTGTGGTTGGCCAAACTGAACCAGGATTTCCAGTACATTTGTGTTTGTTCTTGTCATTTCCGTTCAGGTAGGTAAAATATTAAGCTATTTTCTTAATAAATACTGCTTGTACATATCTTTACCACCTATTAACTTTAGTTATGTCAAAATATTGTGTCCTTTCCTGCTTACTAAGTCATTCTCCATATGATATAGCAGCTTTCACACATTGCTTCCTTGGTTTAGACAGAGTAACATGGGCCCTATGCGAGTGTTACATTTTAACAATGAAAACCATTTAGTGGCTTTTTAATTTGTCATGACTGATCCAGTTCAAGTGGCTCATGAACCAATGATCCTTTTTACTAGTTGTATAGCATGACGTAAACATGAATGAACATCAGAAGATATCTTGTTTCAACCACTGAGAGATGTCAGTGCACACCTTTTTCCGAGTTCAAGTAAACCAACATTAATCTACTCTCCTGTCTGGTTTGTTTTTCAACAGGGTTGCCAGGTGTTCACAACAAAACAAAAAAAATACACTTTTTTTGGCGTTCCCCTGGTAAATTTGCATTCCAGGGGCTAAATATTAGGACTGCAACGATAAATTGATTCGTGGATTGATTCTGTGATCTTCCGAATGCATCGCGTTTACCTTTGGAATCGATTCTGAGCTGAGATTTTAACAGCAGATGGCTCTCTAATCTAGTTTTTATCCACACACTCAAATGCTCACGAACAAGAATGCTGAAGAGCACTTGTGCATTCGGCTGAGTCGTGTAATTTTACCTCTGCTCAGAATGCTTTTATGACGCAAGATTAATGTAAATGCAGCCCATTCTTAACACCCTTGTTATTCGCTTTAACCTTTTCGAATTGAATGAATGATTATTTTAGGTTCAAGTGTGTGTAAGGATTTTGAAACAAGCAGAGCACGGCTGTTTCTAAAGCAACTGTTCAAAACTAAGCTCAGAATCGATTTGAGAAAGAATCACGATGTGTTCGGAAAATCTCATAATCGATGCAGAATCATTTCTCGATTCGCGATGCATCGATTTATTGTCCCAGCCCTACTAAATATCACGTTATTGGGGCCACTTCAACCTGCAGACATTAAAAACAACCTGCGGCAACAGTGTTATGGTTAAAGGAGAAGTCCACTTCCAGAACAAAAATTTACAGCTAATTTACTCACCCCCTTGTCATCCAAGATGTTCACGTCTTTCTTTCATCAGTCGATAAGAAATTATGTTTCCTGAGGAAAACATTTCAGGAATTATCTCCATAGAATGGATTTTAATGGTGCCCCCAAGTTTGAACTTCCAAAATGCAGTTTAAATGCAGCTTCAAATGGCTCTAAACGATCCCAGCCGATGAAGAATGGTCTTGTCTAGTGAAACGATCGGTCATTTTTCGAAACAAATTGACAATTTATATACTTTTTAACCTATGTCGAAAAACTCCCGTCTTGTTTTCTTCTTTAACGTCAAAATCGCCCTACATCGCTGTTTTTACCTTTTTATTTTTTTTTGTAAAGGGCATTTGATCTACTTTGCATATTCACATTGTAAACACTGTGTCGGTACTTCTGCAGTGATTTAGTGCGATTTTGAAGTTAGGAAAGAAAATGAGATAAGAGGGTTTTTTTTCGACATACCCTAACTGTATTGGCCAGATGGTCTGTTCACACAGACTTAGACAAGATGAGCGTTTGAAGTTAAACGTATATAAATTGTCAGTTTGTTTTTAAAATAGACAAGACCCTTCTTCCTCGGCTGGGATCATTTAAAGCCATTTGAAGCTGCATTTAAATTGCATTTTGGATGTTCAAACTTGGGGGCACCATTGACATCCATTATATAGAGATAATTGCTGAATTTTTTCCTCAAGAAACATAATTTCTTATTGACTGAAGAAAGAAAGTTACAAACATCTTGGATGACAAGGGGGTGAAATTATCTGTACATTTTTGTTCTGGAAGTGGACTTCTCCTTTAAAGTACCCAAATCCGTGCGAAAACTATGGACTTGGCAACACTGTTTGCGGCAGATTGGGTGTTATGATTGGTCAAATCGCCTGTCAATCAAACTCCCTGCGAAGGGTCAGTTCTTTGAGGGATGCGGTCTTTTCATATCAGCCATTAAATGGTTAGCAACTAATTAATATCAGCCAAACTTTTAATAATGCACCCCTACATAAAACTTCTGAAGTTTCAGCAGTGCATATAACCTGCATATCCAACCTTATATTCACCAGTTTTTAAGAAACGAAATGGTGTTTTTTATCTTACCAATGGTTGTGATTACAGTAGACCTTGTAGAGGTCAGCAGTCGAATTACTTTCTGTCTCTCAGTGTGTCTTTTCCCCCTATCTCACTGTCTTTCTCTCTCTGTCTCTTTTCATATCGCTCATTCGTTCTGTCATAAAATCACAGATTAGGTGAGCAAATGTTCAGACACACTGAGGAGTACCAGCTGCCGTTGTTATGGTGATGTGCGCTTTCAGCAGGCAGAGCCCCTGGCTTCCCGGTGTGTTGATTATGGCCCATTATGTTATTTGCGCAGACATTGTTTTTAATCGGCCTGCACCCGTTGCCATGGTAACGTGGATGGGGCAATGATTTCGAGATGCTGGGGTCTTGCAGCTTGCTGCTGTTTCATACGCTGTTTGTTTACCGGTCACATATTTCGATGTTGTGGTCAGCCATGAGGCGTGAGGTGAGGTGTGTCAGACTTGCACCTGTGTGTGTGTGTGTGTGTGTGTGTGTGTGTGTGTGTGTGTGTAGTTGTCTGCTTTTGCTCTCAGTGCAAAGGTAGCCATTAACATCAAAGCTGCTGTTGGTCACATGTGCTGCATTCTATTCATGTTTGAGGATAGTCACCTTAACTAACCTCAAAATTTTAGTTCACTCAGATTCAAGTCAAAATTTTCACTTAAAAAGTGTTTAATGTGTTTCTCAGTATCTTGGAGTCCTCTGGTATAGAATGTGAATATGGTAATCATTCACTGTCTAGGATTACTGTCACAAAAGAGTACCATGGTACTACCATGGCTTTTGGACATGAACTGTACCATATAAAAACCATCTATCTATCTATCCATCTATTCATTTATTTATAACAGCAATGCATGTCATTTACAGAATGCTACCATAGTTTTTGAAAATGTACTGTACCATGGTACTGATATGTATATATGTAAGTCAAACAAAGTTTGGTGTTACCAACGTTTTTTTTTTTTTTTAATTGTTTTTTTTTTTACCAGCAATACCATGTCATTTATAAAAAATAAATAAACAAAAACATGGTACCATGGTAATACCATATCTTTTGGACATGTACTGTACCATGGTGAATACTGAACTTTATGTACTATGTACCATATTTACATGGTATCTTAACCTACAAATGTTTCCCAGAAAGTATGGTGTTACCAAGTCTTTTTACCGTAGCAATACCATCTCATTTATATATATATAAAAAAAAAAATAATAAAATAAAATAAAAAAAACATGGTAATACACTATAGCTTTTGGACATGTACTGTACCATGGTAAATACCATGGTAAATACCATGATGCTGAACTTTATGTACTATCTACTGACATTTATATGGTATCTTACCCTACAAATAAGTCCCAGAAAGTATGGTGTTATCGTGTTTTTTTCTAATTTACCATAGCAATACCATGTCATTTATAAAAAAAATAAATAAAAACATGGTACCATGGTAATACTATAGCTTTTAGATATTTACCATGGTGAACACCATGGTAAATACCATGGTACTGAACTTTATGTACTATGGTATTTATGTACAAGAAAGTATGGTGTTATCTTTTTATTTATTTATTTATTTATTTTTTATCATAGTAATACCATGTCATTTATTTAAAAAAAAGTAAAATAAAATAACATGGTACCATGATAATACAATCGCTTTTGGACATGTACTGTACCATTTATGTACATGTACCATGATATTTACATGCTATCTTAGCCTACAAACAAGTCTCAGAAAGTAATATCATGTTAATTTTTTTTTTTACCATGGCAATACCATGTCATTTATAAAAATAATAATAATAATAAATAAAAAATAAAAAAACGTGATACCATGGTAATACTACAGCTTTTAGATATGTACTTTTCCATGGGGATTATACGATAAATACTATAGTACTAACATTCATGTACTATGTGTACATGTATACAGTAATTTTATTTTATTTATTTATTTATTTATTATTATTATTATTATTATTATTATTATTATTATTATATAAAAACATGGTAACACTATACTTTCTGTGAATATTTTATAGGTTAAGATACCGTCATGTAAATGTCATAGTACATAAAGTTCAGTACCATGGTATTACCATGGTACCATGTTTTATTTAATTTAATTTATTTATTTATTTTTAATAAATGACATTATTGCTATGGTAAAATAAAAAAAAATACTTTCTGGGAATTACTTTTAAGTTAAGATACCATGTGAATATCAAAGTACATAAAGTTAAATACCATGGTATGGTACATTTTCAGAAACTATGGTAGCATGGTATTTTTTTCATAAATGACACGGCATTGCTATTAAAAAATAAAGAAAAATGCCATATCCAAACCTACAAATAAGTCCCAAATTCCCAATAGTAATACTATGGTACTTTGAAATGTACCATGGTACTGAAGTTAATGCACCAAGGTATTTACTTTCCTAAAATACCATATTACTATGGTAAATTACCAACCAACATTGTTTTACACTTCCAAAAGTGAGTTTTCGAATCCAAAATATATCAGAAATTGTAAAAAAGTCATACAATTTTTTGTTTTTTATTACTCAGCTGTCAAAAATGTCTACTGATGTAAATAATATAAACTAGATTTGCACAAAAGGATTTGTAGACCAACCCACAATACAAAAATACTATTATTTTGCACCATTTATGGTATTTTGTAGCATTTTCACTACATACATTTGCAAATGTAAACTCTGTAAATTCACAGTATAAGAATTTCACATGTTCCATGTCTGAAAATCATTGTGCGTCAGGAAGTGGGTGGTTTGGGGATGTACTTATGATATTTCAGACGAGCAAAAGGTGAAAAGACAATTGTTTACATTTTATCTAATATCTTGCATGTTGTGAAGAGCAAAATGCTCTTTATTTTCTCTGTCTCTGTCTCTCTCTTTGCCTTTTGGCAGCCTGTAATTTTTCTTTTTCAATCATGCTGGCTCCCATGGCAACTCTATCTGCTGAGTAGCCACACAAGCTCTGTGAAATTGTTCCAGGGCCCCTGTAATTGGGTCCAGGTTAGATGCAGAGTAATGTAGTGCGCCAGGAACATTATAGATGCTCGCTGTATGCGCCGTGGATGGCAGTGTTAGCTTTGATGTGACTATGTTACCTTTCACATTATTTGGGTCATAACAGCTCTTTTGATAAAAGGCTCTAAAATAAAGAACAAAGGCTTTGTATTTGCACAGCCTCGTGATGGGAAACATATGTTATGTTTGGAAAAATATGCTGTTTGGATCATCTATTATGAGATGACGAAATAGCATACTTGTTGAATAAAAAAAAAAATGGGGGGTTTAAAAATGAGTCATAATGAATCACATTTTGCACTTCAATAAATCCAGTTATTTTAGATATTATCACATGAAGCACATTTTCAAGGTTACCCGAGAAAACATTTTTACACAATTTTATACAGTACTTTTTGCTCCATTGCTGATGAATATGGTTTAATAAGACTTGTTTTAATAAGAAAAAACATTTTAATACTTAAAATCTGTTATTTGAATTTTATTTTATAGCTGATATGACAATAAAAAATATTTACACATTTTCATGATCCTTTTTAAATAGCCTAATATTTACCCTTGCACTGTACTGGTTTGTAAGCAGTTTAGTCTGCAAATAGTGCTGTGGTCCATTAGCGCCCCCTAAAGGACATTTGAAGAAAAATCTAAGCAGGTGCTCTTACTGGGCTTGATTGTGCCCTTAGGACAGGGGTGCCCAACCCTGTTCCTGGAGATCTACTATCCTACAGAGTTCAGCTCCAACCCTAAACAAATACACCTGAACCAGCTAATTAACCTCTTAAGTAGCACTTGATAATTACAGACAGCTGTGTTGGAGCAGGGCTGGAACAAAAGTCTGCAGGTAGGTAGATCGCAGGAGCAGGGTTGAGCAACCCTGCTTTAGGACAACCAGCTTAAGCAAAAACATGTTTACACACATACTTCAGAATATGATATTCAGCTCTACACAATAAAACCTGTTTTTGCAGTTGGCATTTCCAATCAAAACTAGTTCCAAAATATGCCACTGCATAATATTTGTGATAATTAACTGTTTTCTGTAAACACCATCGCATAAAGGTTAAACATTATTAGCTGCTGGAAGAAGCGTGCTATCGTCAGGCAAAAAGGAGGAAATTATACAATCAAATTCTCAACACTAATGAAAATGTTTCTCCAAATACTGATACATTTCAGACATCATTCCTCGATTTAAAAAGAATAAAATTGGTGGGTGTAATAATTTTCTTAATTAACCCTTGTGCATTCAAAAAAAAGTTACATAGGTGCAAAATGGACAAAAATTTCCATGTCCAAAAACTGCCATAAAATATGATTTATTAATATTTTTTTTCCACTTTTACTGATGTCATTTTTTTAACCAGCATCTGTTCTATCTATAGATACCACACATTCATTCATTTTCAGAATTTTAACCATTAAAATGCTGGTTTGTTTACATAATGCCACAAGTGTTTTTTTATGAAAAAATGAAAAATAGTTGTTAATTTCCATATACTGATTGATAAGCAGAATTTTTTTTTTCTTTGCTTATTAGCTTCTTGGGTGTGTCAATGAAGAACAACAACATTAATTTTGAGGCATTTATATTTTTTATGTAGTGTCAGATTTTTTTTTAAAAACTAACACTTAGGGCCATAATGGACAAAAATATCCATGTCAAAAAACTGGTGAAAAAGAAAAATCCTCAAAGCTCATTAACCTTCTTTGACCTTATTCATAGTTTTCACATGGCCCTATGACCCTGCCAAGGGAGTGACTCATATACATGGAGTGGGATTTTTGATTGCCAGCACAATAGTTTCTTTCAAACTAATTACACCCATAAAATTTTCAGTAAACACATGCAAACCACACTCTGGCATCCTTACCAACATACCCACACAATTATTTTTCCAATTGACTCTATAATAGACTATAATATGCATAAGCAGAAAACACAAAAAAGCGAGTATTTCTTTTATATGCAAAATTTGAAAAAATGGCACAATCTAGTAAAAAATAGTAAAAATTTAAAATTTGAAGCCTTGCCGATAGAATTAATGCCTATTAGCAAATATTGCATCATTTTATAGTCAAATGGCCCTGGGTTAAAAAATTGCAGTTTTAATGGGTTTCAATGTGGACATTTTTGTCCTTAAGGTCCTGAGTGTGAGTATTTTTTGTACGGAGGGTAAAATTGATTTTTTTGAAGGAAATAAGGGGGTTATTTTAAAATTTCAATAAAAATACACACCTGAGCCAAGATTTATGCAGTTGGCATTAACACAGACACACTTATAACAAAAAACAAAACTGAAATGGACAAAAATGTCCATAAGGTCGCACAAGGGTTAATATTATTGTCTTGTTTTGCAATAAAAATATTTGAAAATAAGATATGTTTACTTGTTTGAGCCTATTTCTAATAATATTTTTTAATTATCAAATGTTTTTCTCCTTGTAAGAACAAAACATAAATCATTTTTTTTCCGTTAGGTATATTTAAAGCTAATATGCTTTAGATAATTTTACTATGTGTGTAATTTATACTTTATATATCAAGGGCGTTTTTCTTCTAGGAGGCAAGGGAGGCAGTGTCTCTTGAAATGTTGGATGAGAAAAAAATCGTAGTACAAACTTAAAACTACGCCAATATTACAAAATATTACATTAAAAAAGTCTATAAATCGATCATTTTTCCAAAGAAATTGTTCAACGGCAGCACCAGCAGGTAAAGTTACAAATGCCTTTATCGCGATACGATTGGATGTGACTAGTTATGATCGGCTGTGATTGGTTCATACGATAAATCGCGCTTCTTGTGTTCGTGCGCGCGATTCATGAATCAGTGAATAAAATAATGGCGTTAATGAAAAGACTAATTTAAAATAAAAGTAAGTAAATAACTCATACACTTGTTACGTCAAAATAAGACTTAAAATGTCATGAAAACATGATTTGTGGAGGTTTTTAGTTTTTGTTTACCAATGACCAATGTTTACCGAAAGAGTGAATAATTTAATTTGCGTTGATGGAAAGACTTCAAAGTATGTAACGTTAAACAACTCACACACTTAGATGTAACCACTTTGTTACGTCAAAGTAAGACTTAAAATGGCATGGAAACATGATTTATGGAGGTTTTTAGTGTTTATCAATGACCAATGTTTACAGAGTGAGTAAACAATATAATGGTGATAATGGAAAGACTAACTTGTTTTTTTCCTTGTAAGGCCAAAACATAAATCATTTTTTTTCATTAGGTATATTTTAAGCTAATATGCTGTAGCTAATTGCACTGTTTGTGTAATTTATACTTATATATATCAAGGGCGTTTTTCTTCGAGGGGGGGCACTGGAGGCAGTGTCTCCTGAAAATATTAGGTGAGAAAAATATTTGTAGTACAAAAATAAAACAAGTCAATATTTCAAAAAATATAATATTAAAAAGTGTATAAATAGCTAGTTTTTCTAAAGAAACTTTGTTCAACAGCATCACTAGCAGGTAAATATGCCTCCATCGCGATATGATTGGATGTGACTGGTTATGATCGCCTGTGATTGGTTCGTGCGATAAATCCCGCCTCTTGTGTTCGTCCGCGTGATCCGCGTTCGCGAATCAGTCAGTGAGTTAATGGAAAGACTAATTTAAAAAAAGTTAAGTAAACAACTAACACACTTAGATATATCGACGTTGTTATGTCAAAATAAGACTTAAAATGGCATGAAAACATGATTTGTGGGGTTTTTTTTAGTTTTAGTTTACCAATGACCAGCGTTTACAGAGTGAGTTAACAATATAACGGTGTTGATGGAAAGACTAATTTAAAAAAGTAAGTAAAGAACTCACACACTTAGAAACAAATAACTACGTTGTTAAGTCAAAATAAGACTTAAAATGGCATTAAAACATGATTTGTGTTTTTTTTAGTGATAGTTTAATAATGACCAATGTTTACAGAGTGCGTGAACAATATAATGGCGTTGACGAAAAGCCTAATTTAAAAAAAGTAAATAAACAACTCACACACTTAGATATAAATAACCACTTTGTTACATCAAAATAAGACTTAAAATGGCATGAAAACATGATTTGTGGGAGTTTTAGTGATTGTTTACCAATGACCAGTGTTTACAGAGTGATTGAACAATATAATGGCGTTAATGAAAAGACTCATTTAAAAAAACATGTAAACAAAAAACACATTTGGATATAACCACTTTGTTACGTCAAAATAAGACTTAAAATGGCATGAAAACATGATTTGTTCACTCACAGAGTGAGTGAACAATAGAATGGCGTTAATGAAAAGACTCATTTTAAAACAGTAAGTAAACAACTCACGTAGATATAACCACTTTTTTTTTTTTACACCATTTTACGACTTAAAATGGCATGAAAACATGATTAGTGTTGTTTACCAATGACCAATGTTTACCGAACTTTGACAACTGATGGATCCGGAAATTTAAAAAAAATAGTTTAGACAAATAAAATATATTGTTTAAATTGTTAATGTATTTTGGAATGAATCTGAAATGCTTAAAAACAATAACTTGATGAGATTCATACTTGGCTTTAATAAACAGAATATTGATTACATTGTTAATGTAAAAAATATAAAATAGAATTGTTTTCTCCATTTCTGATAGTGTAAGTAATGTTTATTTTTTAACCAAGAAAATGTGACAAAAATTAAGTTTTGATATATTTACGGTAAAAAAAATTGCCACAAATATACCTGTGTGACTTAAGACTGGCTGCCTGGTCCAGGGTCTCATTTAGTCCAGAAGCCACTGCAGAGGCTCAGTAATTTGCATTTGTTTTTACAGGGTCCTGTGTGTCATCATCTGATAAAGGAGGCCAGGAAGAGAGAGGTTCCCTTCCAAATGTACTAAAGCAAACAGGAAAGCCAGAGGAAATGAAAGCTGGAAAGTATGTGTTTGGGAATCCAAAACACTTCTAGCAGTAGCTCCAGTGTTGTGCTGGCTACAGCTATTCCAGCTTTTCCTTCCTCTAACAAGAAAAGAAGGATCTGGAGGTTGGGCGAGAGGAGAATCCAATTGGATGAGCTCGACTGTTGACGATCCTTCATTTCTGCCTATTCAGTTGAGTGAATTCTCTGTTCGATGTAATAGGTTTCGGAACGTAGTTTGTAATGTAGCCCTTTTTTCTGGTGTCACGTGTGTTATCCCGGAGCGGCAGTGAGGGGGTTGATAATGGGGGGTTTCCACGTGTGCTGAATACTCATCATCCATATGACATGTTTCTGGCATTCGACATCATCGTATGGAACAGCCTACAGTATCTGCATATTTGTGTAACAGGGATGTATAGCAACACGCAACATAAATCAATAGCCAACGTCTTTAGGGGCTAAATATTAGTAGTGCTTGCCAAATCAAACATCACAATTACTATTGCACATACTTGAGATTAGGGATTTCAACAAACCGTTAATCCAGAGCATTAAACCTAAGGTGCATAACTTGCCGGGCCTCATTTCTGCTATAGACATGAATCATATTTCAAATTGTGAAGCTAAGTGAAAAGAGTGCTATTATTTTTCTAAGTGATTTTCTTTTAAAATGTGAACATCCAATGATATTTATATATGTAATATTTAAAAATATATTAAAATGGACAATTTTATTGAAGACATATTTTATTTATCTATTATAATATACATATAATATAAATTATATATATATATATATATATATATATATATATAAACATGAATTTACATAAATTATATTTTATTAAACATGTCTTTATTGAGAAAGTATAGAAGACAACAGAAAAATCTTCAATGAAGACAATTTTTAACTATCCTCCCACCCTCCCACCCTCAGGATGTTCCATTACACAGGGCTAAATAAAATAAAATGTAAAAAAAAAATAAACAAAAGGGAAAATAAATTTTGTTACACATGGGCTAAGACAGACAAATATTACCACATCAAATAATAAATTATATTTTAAATATATTTTAATATATTTATTTGATCAGCTATATATATGTATATATAATATATATATATATATATATATGACAAATATATATATATATCAACATATAAAAATATGCTTTACTTATTCTCATTATGTTTTTAATCATTTTTAATATATATTTCGTTCAATATGTAAAACATATTTCTATATATATGTGTAGTATTGTATGTATGTATTTAAATTCAATATATAGATTATATTTTTCTTAATTTTTAAGTATGTATAATATATATTATTTAATATATAGATTGTTTTTATTTGTAAGTATTTTCATTTATTTATGTTTATTTATTTACATTTATTATATATATATATATATATATATAGTTAATATATAGTTTATATATTTTTTATTAAGTATTTATAATATATATTATTCAATATTTTTATTTTATTGTATTTTTATGTCATATTTTTGTTTTTATATATAATTCAATATATAGATTTTTTTTTTAATTTGTACTTATTTTTATTTATTTAATCTTTTTTTGCCATATATTTTTATGTTTGTTTTTTGTTATTTATGTTCAACTAAATATGTAGATTATAATTTTTTTTTTTGTTAATTTAGATGCCATATATTAAATAGGTTTTAGTTATATATCTTCATATATTTTTGGTCTGTTTTACATATAAATATATATATTATTATTTGTAAGTATTTTCTTTTCTTTTTTTTTGCCATATATTTTTTTTAAAAAAAAAAAAAAAAAAATATATATATATATATATATATATTATATATATATATATATATATATATATATATATATAAAACTAAAAAAAATATATGCCAAAAAAAGAGAAAAGAAAATACTTACAAATAATAATATATATTTATATATAAAACAAACCAAAAATATATAAAGATATACACACACACACACACACACACACACACACACACACACACACACACACACACACACACATATATATATATATATATATATATATATATATATATATAGCATTTAACCAAAATGAATTTCAGAACTGAAAATATATTCTTTCTGTTTGTATTTTGTCATTTGAATTTAATTTAAATCAAATGTTATTATTTTTTTAATTTGAAAAATGTATTTACTTAAGCCATGCTGTTCACAACATATATTTATCATTTATTTGAAATATATTTTGCCCAAAGTAAATCTATTTTTTGTCCATATGGGACTATTGATGTCTGTTCTAATGAATTTAACAATCCCAATATACGTTCTTCATACAGAAAATGAGCCTGAGACGTACAGGCTCTGTGACGTCAGTTGTACCTGATGTGTGATAAGCGTGTTGAAGGATGACCTCAGTAGACACCACTGTTGGATTGACAAGTTATTATGTGCAGTGACAGGTGATAAACCTGAAGTAGTTCATATAAACGTGTAAAGGCTATTTTTCGTCAGAAACACCCGTTTTGATCTCCTCATCTGCACTGCGACGTGACTTAAGAAAATGGCTACCTTTACTCAGTATCCCTCTCTCCACTTCCCTCCTTTTCTCTCTCCCACTCACTTTCCAACTCCAATGCATTCGGAGTCAGTAGCAAACATGAATCTAAGCAGGCGGAGAGAGATATAGAGGGAGCGGCGAACGCTGTGGTACCCCTGCCTGCCTCTGCAACCCCCCTCCTCAGAAACGCTTTATTCCCATCAGCTGCATTCCTCTTATCACTCCCTTCCAGATGCACGTCGGGCAAGAGGCTCCATAATTAGGTGGCGAGATCTCGGTCTCCGATCACTTTGGTACGTTATCAGCGCTGACACCAATCTCCTTGAGTGACATTCTACCCAAACGGTTATATAAACCACAGTCCAGGATCAGTATGTGAAAAGTCAATGCAGCAAGAAGATGAAGTGGGGGGAAAACGAGCGTTTAGAGCTCTTAAAGGCTCGGGGCAACTGCTTTCCTACAGTTCTTTCCTTTATTGTTTCTTTTTTTTCTTAATTAAACACATAGCGGCTTCTGTGGAAAAGAAGGGAGAGCCGAGATAAAGGGCTTGTGTATAATGTTTCTGGCAAAGATTTCTTGGTGGGGCTGTAGAAATCCTAGTCTGCCTGGAAGGGGAGAGTCAAGATAGCATTTATGCTCAAACAGAACAACATAAGAGAGTATTTGGATGAAATTGATTTGCAGAATGCTGGTTCGACAGCTTCTGGGTAACAAAAAACAACAATTGTCTCTTTGCACTGGATCTGATTGACCTAAAATCTTTTAATTGTGAATTCATTCTTTCTTTCTTTCTTTCTTTCTTTCTTTCTTTCTTTCTTTCTTTCTTTCTTTCTTTCTTTCTTTCTACACATTTAATTTTTCGTAAACTACCACAAATAAAATCACAATTTTAAGAAATAAAGTCCCATTTTTTGGTAACTGATGTCACATTTTCAGATATTCGGGCAACATTAAAATACAGCATACTATTTATTTATTTATTGTAAAATAAAGCCACTTTTTTCTTCATATTTAACATCATATTGTTAGATACTGGATCAACATTACGAAAGAGTCATGATTTTAAGAAAATAATTGCAGTTGTGAGATATAACGTCACATTTAAGAGAAATAAAGTCACAATTGTAAGATTTTAAATCACATATTGAGATATTTGGTCATATTTACAACTGCAGTTTGTAGAAATAATATACCATTTTTAAGAATCAAAGTCACAATTATTATAAACATAATAAAAGTAAATAAATAAATAACATTTTAAATTGATTTTTTTTTTTTTTTTTTTTTTAGAATCCCAACATTAAGCTCCATGTAATAGAAACTTAAAGTTGGATTTAAACAGAAAATAATAACAATTTAATATATTTTATACACACACACACACACACACACACACACACACACACACACATATATATATATATATATATATATATATATATATATATATATATACACACACACACACACACACATTATTGTTATTCATTTATATTATAAAAAGGAAACTAATAAAATCTTTTTTTTTTTTTCAACACATTTGATTCTTTGTAAATCACAAATAAAATCATAACATTATGTAATGAAGTCACATTTTAAGATATTAGGTCCACATTTAAATTGTGACGTACTGTCAAGTATGGTGACTCAAACTCGGGGGAATCGAACCGGCAACCTTTAGGGTTACAAGCCCAACTCTCTCACCATTAGGCCATGGCTGCTCCTAACACAATATGCTCATATAATATAATGGTTTGAACACTAATGCCTGTTGTCAAGGATCTCACTACATATTCAGGACTGGCTGCACCAAAAGTACTAATTTAGGAAAAGCTTCTCTGTCGACCGCTGATGTGAATATTCGAAGCACCGTGTCCTGCTCAATGTCAATGGTGATTACAGCTCTGCCTGTTGTTCATTGAACCTCACAGATGTTTTATCGCAAAGTAATGACTCCAGTGCATGATCTAGTTAGACTATCCCTGAGGCTTCACTGAACTTGTCCGGATATTTCACCCTTCATATCATAGCCCATGTATCACCCTCATGCGGGGGGTTAATGTCTTCTACAGTCTTGTTTTGAACAGAAAATGGCAGCTATTGTTTAATGAGTGAACACAATACCTTATCTTGCTTGTGCAGCAAGAGATTGTGTTTTTATTCATTCATCTATGTTTATTTATTTCCAGATTGTTCACAAGCAAGTTCAAAGCGACAATGATGTCACTGTGTGGAAAAAAAAAAAGAGGGAAGGGCCTACTTGGGTTGGTTTTTTAAGAATCATTTATGTCTTAAGTGTGGTTGAGAGAGGGCGTTCACAAGCTTTTCTCTCTGCAGAAGACACAGGGTGTAGTCGGAGATGTGCAATGCGCTGATTCGGGCAAAATCTCTGTAGTTCCTAGACAAACTGCAAGACCGGTGATGTAAGAGAGACACCAACTGGCCCACAGCGTTTACTCCACCCAGTAGTGGAGTGATGTACTGTCTCAAGTTGCTTTGAATAAAACCATCAGCTTAGTGTAGTAAATGTAAATATAGTGAAAAATGTCTCTAATTTATTTGCACTATTCATTAGTGTCTGTTGCACTAGTGGATGTTATTCTTGCATGAAAAACTGATTTAAAAGGTGTAAAAGTCCAGTAACACAAATGTCTGTTTTCTCTAACAGTGGTTTTGTTTGTTGTACTGTGTTTGTAAATTAGTATAATTCTGTGAATTCTGTTCTCCAAAGTAAAATTCCAGTATCATCAATATCATTTTGTAAAAATTGTTGGTTAAACAAGACAACATAATAATATGTGACCTTGGACCACAAAAGCAGTCTTAAGTAGCAAATTTGTAGCAATAGCCAAAAATACATTGTATGGGTCAAAATGATCAGTTATTCTTTTATGCCAAAATTATTAGGATATTTAGTAAAGATTGTGTTCTATAAAGATATTTTGTAAATTTTCTACCGTAAATATATCAAAACTTAATTTTTGATTAGTAATATGCATTGCGAAGAACTTCATTTGGACAACTTCAAGGTGATTTTCTCAATATTTACATTTGTTTTGCACTCTCAGATAGTAGATTTTATAATTGTTGAATTGTTTTTAAAATTCTAGCCAAATATTGTCCTAAAACCATACATCAATAGAAAGCTTATTTATTTTCTTTCAGATGATGTATAAATCTCAATTTAAGAAAACTGACCGATATGACATATGGTTTTGTGGTCCAGGGTCACATATAATATATTATTGTACTAATATAATTTATTTATGTATTTATATACAAATTAATTAACTTATTTATTTATTTATTTGTTTTATTTTATTTATTTTACATTTAACAAAAATTAACAAAGCATTAAAAAAGTTAAAAAAAAAACCATAACATTAACTTGATGTACTAAAAAAACAACTAAAACAGAAATGAAAAATAAATAAAAGTTGTATGGACATATTTTTCAAACTAAAAAATGACAAATACAAAATTACTCATACTTAATAAAATAAAAACAAAATATAAAACAAATGCAAAGTATTAATAAAAAGAGGTCTAAGGTCTAAAAGATACTAAAATAACACTAATGCCAGATTTTAATGCATTGAAGAAATTGAATTTAAAAAAAAAATAGACCAACTTTAAGAAACAAAATTCTAACTGGAGTAAAATATGTAACAACAGCTAGCCCCAGTCTCCCCTATATAATAATAAATATGTGTATATATGTGTGTGTTTGTGTGTGTGTGTGTGTGTGTGTGTGTGTGTGTGTACACCTGGTATTCATCACGTTGTGGGGACCAAATGTCCCCACAAGGATAGGAATACCAGTAGATTTTGACCTTGTGGGGACATTTCTCAGGTCCCCATGAGGAAACAGGCTTATAAATCATGCACAATGAGTTTTTTTGAGGAAGTAAAAGTGTGCACAATCTCCTGTGAGGGCTAGGTTTAGGTGTAGGGCCATAGAAAATACGGTTTGTACAGTATAAAAACCATTACGCCTATGGAATGTCCCCATAAAACATGTAAACCCAACATGTGTGTGTGTGTGTGTATGTGTGTGTGTTTGTATTTTTTTTAGATTATAATATATTAATTTTTTGATTTTTAGTAATGTACAGTATAATTTATAATTAGAATTTGTATTCAAATAATAATAATATTTACATTTATATAAATCTATGTTTATTAAAATAAAACACAAAATAAAATGTTTGTTCTTTTCTTTCAAATCACATATAAAATCACAATTTTCAAGAAATAAAGTTTTAAACATTTTGAGATATTAGGTCAAAATTAAAATACAGCATACCAAATATTTAATTTTTAATAAAGTAATATTTTTCTTCATATTTAACATATTGTGAGATACTGGAACAAGATTACAAGAAATTGTAAGAAACAAAATTGCAGTTGTGACACTTAATGTCAAATTTCAAAGAAGAGAAGTCAGAGATTTAAGAGAAAAAGTCAGTTTTGAAATATTAAATGGCATTTTGAGATATTCGGTCACAATTACAGTTGCATTTAACAGAAATTATATGCCAATTTCAAGAAATAAAGTCAAAATTATTATAGACATTAAAAATAAATAAATAAATTTTATTTTTAATTTATAGAATTTACATTTTAAAATTTGTCTTCGTGTAAATTCTATAAGTCTGGCTTCCTGTCTGTGTCCAGCTATTTTTTTTAGCTGTAAAAAAACAGCTCGTTTTGCTGCTTGATATTGCAAACTGATCTGTCTAACCATCTTTTAATGTATTACCTTAATTATGAGCACACTGTTTTGTAGCGCAAACAGTTTTACTGTTAATACACGTTATTCTTCTCGTTATAACGGCTAACCGGAAGTCTCACCCATAGGCTTACTTCTACCGTGAGGAAAAAGGTGGATACTTTATTCATTTTAACTAATAGCTAATATTGTATAAAATACACAGTACGTAAAATGTAAACATACCTGATTGTCATCCATTCACTTGAATTGAGCTCAATATTTGTAAACGCTTATGTGAAAAGAGGAAACATATAAGTTAGCTGTTGTCACGTTGCTTCTTCCTGCTATTGTTTGCCTGCCGAACCCAAACATATTATCTTACCTTGTTCACATTTTATAATTGATCTGATATCATTTGCAGCTTCAAGCATCAGACAAGTATTCGAGTTATGCAGAGCCAGACAGGTGAAACACACAAAGGTAACTAAAGTTCATTTCTCCCAGCAGGAGAAGTGCACGGAGGGACACGCCCTTTGCTATACAAACTACGCCCAATATCACAACTCTGCGCTCTGATTGGTTGGTGCGACTAACGGGGCGTTGATTTCCGGTATGCAGAGGCTGGAATTTCAGGTTTGTCTCTTGTGGGCTTCGGGGTAGCGGTGACGCGCGTCGCCCTGATCACCGACTCATTTCCATTTTTTCGTCTTCATGCTTTTGATTGCATGTGTTTAGTCTTAGATAAGTATGACTGAGAGCGCGGGGAATAAAAATGAGGATTGTCATGCAGCGAATGGTGTGAAGCCAGGAAGAAATGGAATGGTGAAGAGCCATCATCACCATCATCAGTATCAAAAGCAGCAGGAGAAGGTGAGGCCACATCATGCATTGAGATCTTTGAATCATGCATGGCTATTATTTCATATTTGCTTGTGCAGTTTGTTGTACGATGAGAATAATGATGCATGGCAACACACAGCAGCTGTTCTCAATGCTGTGTCTGCCAGGATTGTGCTCAGTTAGTGCATGACATGCAGTTTCACTGTTTATGGCACGGTCACATGTGGAAAAGTAAACTTTGACAGTCAGAAGAGGTGTGGACTGTATCCTGGTAATATCGTTTTATGTGCCCTGGCCATTTTAGCATTAAAAATATGATGATGTGGCTAATGTGATGTTGCCATAAGTGAAAACTCGTGTGGACAAACTATGTTTGTTGAAGCAGAAAGTTAATGTGCAACCTCATGCTGCATTTGCATTAATGCAAGTCAAATGCATTGAAAACAAGTCAAGATGTTCGTGTCTTAACAGTCTTAACAACTTTGACTTCAAGGACTTTTAAATATAAACCAACCTTGAGGAATTGGATAAAAATTCACTGGATTAAAAGTGACAACTAGCCCTTTTGTCCTTAGTTATAGTTATTCCCTCTAATATATAGATTTATATTTAGTTATTCTAGTAGTATCGAGTTTTTGTGAATATTTTGCGCACATTAGTGTATTTAATTTAAAGTTATAGAAAATTGATCTATATAGTTGTATTCTAAGTTTATATGTATTGTTCTGTATAAAACAGTGTAGTAGTTTCAGTAATTTTCAGTTTTATCATTATAATCTGTATGCAGATTTTATTTATAGTTCTGAAAATACTAATAAATGGAAATGTATAGTAGTATATTTTATTTGAAGTTATAGTTGTATAAATAAATCTATAGATATACACTACCATTCAAAAGTTTTTTTTTACATTAAAGTCTCTTCTGCTCACCAAGCCTGTATTTATTTGTTCAAAGTACAACAGTAAAATTTGAAATATTTTTACTATTTAAAATAACTGTTTTCTATTTAAATATATTTTAAATTGTAATTTATTCCTGTGTTTTCAAAGCTGAATTTTTAGCATTATTACCAGTCACGTGATCCTTCAGAAAATGTTCTAATATTCTGATTTGCTGCTCAAAAAACAATTATTATTATTATTATTATTATTATTATTATGTTTAAAACAGCTGAGGTTTTTTTGATGACTAGTAAGTTCAGAAACATGGCTTTTATCTGAAATCAAAATCATTTGTAACGTTATAATTGTCTTTATCATGACTTTTGATCAATTTAAAGCATCCTTGCTAAATAAAAGTATTAATTTTTATAATTTCTTTCCAAAAAATATAAATGCTGACTCCAAGCTTTTGAATGGTATAGTGTGTGTTTGTTACAAACGCTTTTTATTTGTATTTTTGCTGTATTTTGGATCAAATAAATGCAGGCTTAGTGAGCGGAAGAGACTTCTTTAAAA
Source organism: Garra rufa (assembly GCF_049309525.1). NCBI lineage: Eukaryota > Metazoa > Chordata > Actinopteri > Cypriniformes > Cyprinidae > Garra > Garra rufa. Next base: position 13,665,797 of record NC_133381.1, read on the forward strand.
AGCATGAAAAATCTTACTGTTCAAAAACTTTTGACTGTGTAGATAATAAATTTCTACTTTTATTTTTGATTACTCCATGTATTAAATAAACTGGATTTTAGTAACACATAATTTGCCGTTTTAATCTGTATTTGATTTTTAAAAAATAATATTAATATGTAAATATTAATATTACCATCTATATGTCATTATGTTTAAGTTTGTAGATAATAAATCCATCAATGGATCTAAATAGCTAAATGCACTGAGGAAGACAGGTCAAGATCTTGATCTCATACCAGTGTCTTGTGCGGGTGATTGTAAGCAACTCATGATTCGAGTTAAAGCTCTAGGAATTTCTGTCATGTGCCTTGTGTACTCTAAGTGTTTTGAGTGGGAGATCAGTCAGCTTCATCTGTTCCGAGATATAGTTTGTTATTGTCACAGCTCCTTTGTTTATTCAACTAAACTTTCTTGTAAAGCCATATCTGCTTTTTCAACTTCTTTTGATTCACTTTCCATTGTAATGTTTACCAACAGCCTTCAATAGTATATCACAGACATCTAAGTTTTGAAAATCTGTTATCACGTATTTTTTCAAAAGACTCTTCCTGGAAGGTGCTTTCCGCCTCGCAACTGAATGCAAAGTTGTGCTGCTGTCTTGGAGCTGGTGGCAGCTCACGTGGATGTCACTGTTGCTAGACTCCATGGTATTTGTTAGTAGAGCATGACTAGTCACATGTGCCTGCAAATCACAGGGTTTTGAATGAACTACTTTATCTGTTTGGTCCTAAAACTTTTGCCTGATCCTTTGGTTACTATGAGTTTGGTTACCAAACTTTGAAACTGTTTAAGTTCTCACTTTTGCAAAAGTATCAATGAATAAAGCTTGCCAATAGTACTTCTAAACTGCAAATGTTTGAATTTTACACAACTTGTAATCAGTAACCACAATGTGATGGTACCATGACTACAGTGTTTTAATGGGTTCTGCTTTACAGGTTTACAATGCTGCATGCAATGGAGAACTTTACAGCAGGCCGTATATTGAGTCCTTTGAGGAGACTCCCATGCTGGTTGCCGTGCTCACGTACATGGGCTACGGCATCCTCACCATCTTTGGATATCTGCGGGATTTCATGAGGGAGTGGAAAATTGAAAAATGCCACATAGCCAGAGAAAGGGAGGAGCAGAAGGTAAACATTGTCATGTGTGCATGGTGGGAAAAAACAAATATATACACTGTTCAAAGTTTTTATTCAGCTGGAATGAAATACATTTTCAAATATAGCTCCAAGCAACTATTACCAAGGTTCAAGCACTTTAAGACATTTAAGCCAATATTGTTATAAAAATACCATGAGCTGCATACAAAACAGATAAAGAAAATATATCATGTATATAATATAATATATAATATAATAAAACAATCCTATGTCTGTTTGCTTTCATATTTCATGTGTAGAACAGTAGAAAAGTGTTTTAATACATTTTTTTTAATATGGAAGATCTAGAGAGTGAACACGCTCTGACTCGTATAACACTCGCGCACATGGAAGAAAAAAGGACAGTGTTCTCCTCCAGATCATATAATTCAGTGGAGAATGAATAGAAATTATATTAAGAACATTTGAGAATAACCATCGGTTCTCAGATGCAATGATAACGAGCACATCCTCTTCTCTCTCGAAATACTCTTCTTCTGTGTTAGTTTACACTAGTTTTCGAAAACAGCGTCCTTTTTGTACAACAGCAGTTGCTCCGGGCACGTGATGTAATGTTCAAATCTTATTGGACGGCCGTGTTTTCGCTTTGCGAAACTGAAAAAAAATTGTTGGACTGGTTTTTAAAAAATCTTCGCTTTTTCGGTGCGTGAATGTTCGCGGTGGAAGCACTCATAGGAATCTTGTTTTATTCCAGCACGTCATTGCGTGCGATGTTCATTTCGCTTTTTCATGCTAAATGTGGAAAGGCCTTAAATCATTGAAAAAAATAGAAAAATACAGGTAATTTGCCGTAGAAATATGATGAACTTTTATGACTTGTTTAGAATCACCTGTCGCATGTGCTCACCAGGTTTTGGGAAGTTTTGAGTTTTTCTTTTGACTTTATAGGATTTTAAGTCAATTTGGACAGGCCGCTTTTCTAAACGACCCTGTTATAGCTTCCTAAAGTATAAATGTAAACATTTTTTTGAAAATGATTGACCTACAGAGTCCAGAGAATTGTAATGCAGTGTTCGCAAATGTATGTTTTTTACATGTTCTCAATCATTTAACAAACAATTTTATTGACAGCAGTGGTTCTACAAGCTGTTGTTCAGAATGAGGAGTTATATCATATGTTACAAATATCACGTATTTGCACAAAAAAAAAAAAAAAAAAAAAGTGCAATGTACAATCGTTTATGGCCTTAAAAAAAAGTGATATCGCCCTCAGTGGCTGATTTCTTTCAGATTTCTCCTTTGACCTTTGAACGGTACTAGGGTAACATTTTTAATCTAGAGATGGAAACTTTTTATTATCAATAAAGTGGTTTACTGTCAAATAAACCACTTGCATTTTTATGTTATAAGGAACATTTTTAAAAATTGAATTACAAAAAATTTAAGTTGTTTTTAAAACTCAATATGCTTAAACTCATATGCTTGAAAACATTGTTTAGGTTCCATGTTTTTTCTTTGACTCTCCCAAAATTGTATCTGTGCAAAGCATTATGGTAACTTGCTGGTGTACGTTTGAGAGGAAGAGGCTATTTAGTCAGAGGAAGGATATTGTGCAGTTTACCGTTACTGTAAAGTACTTTAGGGCACTGAAAGGTTACGTTTTGTTTTGCTACATGCCTTTTATGGATATTGTTATTTCTAAAATACTGGATACAGAACAACTGGAAAAAATGTGAATCTGTTTTTGTTTCTTTCTCCAGGACTTTGTTCCACTTTATCAGGACTTTGAGAATTTCTACACAAGGAATTTATACATGAGGATTCGGGACAGCTGGAACAGGCCCATTTGCAGTGTTCCTGGGGCCACATTTGACCTTGTTGAGCGCAGTTCCAATGATTACAACTGGACCTTTGAGTAAGTAGGCTGTCTTGGACCTGAACAGGGGAAAAAACACCACATCTTTGACTGTTTTACCTCCCAAGATGTGAGCTGCATTAATCTAATGATTATAATATCAAGGTCACTTTCAAGCTGCTAGTGAAAGGACTTGATTATAACCTGAAATATGAGCTTGTATGAGACTTACAATCCAGTCTAGGGTCGTCAAGGATTAGTTTTGGCTCAGAAGAAATCTTACGCAAGTGTATTGTGCTTTTTCAGGTACACTGGGCGAGTGGTGAAGGATGTGATAAACCTTGGCTCGTATAATTATCTGGGCTTTGCAGAGAACACAGGCGCCTGTGCCACAGCGGCGGGAGAGGTGACGGTGAAATTTGGGGTGGGCGTGGCCAGCACTAGACAGGAAATGGGTGAGCACTTATTAGTTACTGTTGCTTTTCAGGAAATATTGGGACAAACATTTGAGGTCAAAAGTTTACATCCCCTTTTCAGAATCTGTCAAATGTTAATTATTTTACTAAAATAAGAAGGATCATACAAAATGCATGTTATTGTTTATTTAGTACTGATCTGAATAAGATATTTCACATTTTTCAGATGATTTACATCTAGTCCACAAGAGAAGATAATAGTTGAATTATAGTGGAAAGAAATAATAAACGCAAGATCTTTTTTTTTTTTTTTTTATTTAAATGCTGTGTTTTACAAAGACACAATCGCAATGGTTAAACACGTCCGTCTACCTTATGTTAACAGAAAACACTGGAAAAAAAAAAAACAGTGCAGTGGAGTGCAAAAACTTGTTTAGGGCTAGTTTACTGTTTGAGATAAACAGATAGCAGGTAAACTGTCTAGCAGCTAAAGCTAAATGTGCTAATTAAAGAGCTTTGACTAAAAATACTAGATGTTTTGCGATTAAACAAGTTGTGACCGATATTTTTTTTTTCTGTATTGTGACCTACATCAAAATATAACGGATTACCAAAAAATAAGAAAAATTTAGGGTGGGAGACTTGGTTCTGTCTATTGGTTGTTGTTTGGATGGAGGCAGATCAGTTAAATGTGAGGTTCCTGTTGATTGTAAGAAAGGGACGGGGTTTAAATAATTGGAGAAGAAAAGAAGCCTTCCGTTTTCACTGAATGGTTCAGTTATTTTGATTAAGAATTTTTTTAAAGAAGAACTACTAAATTATGCCCCATTTTACGATATGTAATATAAGTCTTAGGTATTCCCAGAATGTGTCTGAAGTTTCAGCTCAAAATACCCCACAGATCATTTATTATATCATTTTGAAAATGCCGATTTTAAGTAGAAGCAGAAACACACTGTATTCGTGCATGCCTCTTTAAATGCAAATGAGCTGCTGCTCCCCACCCCCTTTTCCAGAATAGGGCTGTCTTTACAGCTCATACCTCAGATACTCTGCCAAAACATATCTGTTTGGTTTTGATTGTCATGTCTATCGTGTTGAAATCATGCATTTTAAGCCATATCACTTTAGACTTCTGATAGGGTTTTTTGAGCGCATACATCCGAAGCACGCGCACAGAAAGCGGCTCTCACACAGCATGTGAGTGCTAAACTAAGTTCTCTTTCATGTCTTATTGCGCTTAAACTGTCAAATACACACAAGCTAATGTTAAAAACCCACTAGTTACAAAAACAGTCAGTTATATAAGCAGCTGGGAAAGAAATCGCATGTTTATATGAGATCTGTGTGGCAGAAGCGTAAAATATACAGTAAATAAATCAATAAATCCACTGCCTTCTTGTCTCCTCTGAGGCTGGGAAATATTGTTCTGCATGCTTTGCTCAAACTTTCGCCATGTCGCTTGCGAAAACAGAATGATGGCGCCGTGGGTGAAAACGTGCATATTAAGGGGCGGTAATATTATAATAAGATCCCCTTCCAAGTCACAGGGGGAGCGAAATCTGAGCGGTTAGTTTTTTTTTACAAGCTTGCAGAGAAAGGCTTACCAAAACAAAGTTACTGGGTTGTTCTTTTTCAAGTTTTCTGGGTTGGTACATGCAGTGGGGACCCAATTATAGCACGATTTTTATATATCACCTTTAAAAGTTAAACATAAATGCACAAAGCTCACAAAACAGTCAATAACATGCATTTAGAAAATAGTCAATTCTTACTTAATGCAGTCTTTGAATCTAGTTATTATATGGACTAATGTTGGAGCTTTCTAGGATGACTTTGCTTTCGAAATACACACAGGTGTTGGTTCTCTAGCTACCGTTTACAGTCAGTGAGTGTTTGCTTGCATTAGTTGATTTATTTATGTTTCGCTTAGGCAACCTCGACAGGCATGAAGAGTTGGAGAAACTGGCGGCTTCATTCCTAGGAGTGGAGTCAGCTATGGCTTTCGGGATGGGATTTGCAACCAACTCCATGAACATTCCTGCATTAGCTGGCAAGGTTTGAAGTGCTAGACCATTTGGCTTCCTCTCTATCTTTCTCCTGCTTTGCCAACTTTTCTGTCCCTATCTCTTGTTGTGATGAACCACCCTGGCAACTCCTAAAATTTATAGGAGTGTCAGCACAGGCGGATCCCTTCTTGACCTGTCAGTGCTTGTTTAAATAATACATGAGTTTCTGGTGTGTGAATATTTTTCTTTGTTGGTTTAAGCACACTGGGTGGATATGTAACGTTTTATCACCAGTGCAAAGGGAGGAGATTACTGTAATGGTATAGATAGACCACCGGTTCCAACTCAAACAGTTTGTGCAGCTCTCACAATGGAATGCACTTGATAAGGCACAAAATCGCCACAGGAAACATGTGCCTAGCTGCAAGTGCACCACAGAGATTTCCCAACTTCACTTCCTGTTGCAGTTCAAGAGAGATCTAGTGATTTAGCACTAAAACGCCTGACTTTCCAGATTTACGTGATCGAAACTGATTTCAAAGGATGAGCATTGTGAAAGGCAAGCGTTAAAATAACAGAGACAAAAGACGCAGCAAAAAAAGCTTTAAAGTCCCCCTGAAATCAATTCGAATTGTGATATTAACTCAATTGTGAGTTGTAATGTCAGAAGAGTGAGATATAAACTCACATTTGCAAGAAAACAGTCTGGACTCTGAGTTTATGACTTTTTCTTAGAGTTGTGTGATATAACCTCACAATTGCAAGTTATAAAGTCAGAATAGTGGGATAAAAACTCATAATGACTGCTGAAAATCCAGCTTTCCCATCACAGAAATAAATTACATTTAAAAAAAAAAAAAAAAAAAAAAAAAAAATATATATATATATATATATATATATATATATATATATATAAATAATATTTAAAAATGTATTTTAGATGAAGTAAATGCATTTTCTTACAGTGACCTGACACAGTTTTTCCTGTTTGTAGGGATGTCTGATTCTAAGTGATGAGTTGAACCATGCCTCTCTGGTACTGGGAGCCCGGCTGTCCGGCTCCACCATCCGGGTCTTTAAACACAATAGTGAGTTTGCACTGACAGGCACATGTCTTATCATATCATCACTATCTATATATCTCAACACCCTCAGTCCTAGTTCCCAGCTGTTGACACCACAAGCTAAAGAATTAACTTTTGGTGCAGCTCCAGTGCACACAAAGCATAACCCATGACGCTGCAACTGTTCGAGTGGAAGATTGACAGACCTTGACCCATGTTCAAATCTTGATCTTAAAGTCCTGAAGTTTACTTATTTGTAGTCTGGATTGTTTTCAGACTTGTTTCTGAATGCCATTTTGGTTAATGTCCAGTCAAACACTATGAATACAAAATGTATCACTGGAAAGGTCAGCTCTCCATCGCATTTCAGCTGTGTTACTCTAAATGGATCATTTAAATTGCCAATTTGGACAGATGACTGTCAGGTGATTAAGAAATGAGCTTCTAAATGAATAAACTTGAGGTGAATAGGTAATGGTCCTTGAAACCCTTGAGTCAGATTGTAGAGGCTTGGGGAAACTTCAGCAGCATTCTGATTACTTATTACTGAAGCTCTTGAAGCAGTTCTTGCTCTGACACTTTGTAATGAATTTATGTGCTGTGCTTTCTTAAATCATGACCAAGGACACAGGCAACATTTTACTAAACTATGACTCCAGAATACCACATAGTTTTGATATGGCCGATGAATGAAAACCACTTTATTAGTAGCTTATGTCACCAATATCACACCATTTAATCTTCATTTTTTTAAATGAAGACAAGCCTTTGGATCAAATGTAGTTATTTTACTCTGGGTTAAACATGGTTAAACATTTTATTTGCTTAAATGCAGATATGCAGAGCCTGGAGAAGTTGCTCAGAGACGCAATCGTTCATGGCCAGCCTAGAACACATCGACCCTGGAAGAAAATCCTCATTCTTGTGGAGGGCATCTACAGGTGATTAAACTCTCTCATTTTCCTGGAATGCATTTCGTGATTGCAAATGTCTATTCTCTACTCCTGTGGCTTTCTCAAGACATGTTATCACATGTACTTTGCTGCATTCTTGACAGTTAAACTGTTAAATGAATTGCCACACATTTCAAAGTTTAATGTACTCTAACCTGTTTTTAACTCAGTATGGAGGGCTCCATCATACGGCTGCCAGAAGTTATAGCCCTGAAAAAGAAGTACAAGGCCTATCTTTATCTGGACGAGGCTCACAGTATCGGGGCGTTAGGACCTAGCGGTCGAGGGGTGGTGGAGTATTTTGGACTGGACCCCAAAGATGTAGACGTCTTGATGGGCACCTTCACAAAGAGCTTCGGCGCTGCTGGTGGATACATAGGAGGGAGGAAGGTATGAAGTTCAAGTGCCTATTTGTAATTGAAAAAAAATATTTACCAATAACAGTTGTTGTTATACATGTATGTTGTCTTTATATTTTTATTAGTGCTGTCAAAATTACAGTGAGGGAAAAATTTTTTGATCCCCTGCTGATTTTGTACGTTTGCCCACTGACAAAAAAATGGTCAGTCTATAATTTTAATGGTAGCTTTATTTGAACTATGAGAGACAGAATAACAACAAAAAATCCAGAAAAATGCATTTCAAAAAAGTTATTGAGTGAAATCATTATTTGACCCCTTCGCAAAACTTGACATAGTACTTGGTGGCAAAACCCTTGTTGGCAAGCACAGAGGTCAGACATTTCTTGTAGTTTTCCACCAGGTTTGCACACATCTCAGGATGGACTTTGTCCCACTCCTCTTTGCAGATCCTCTCCTAGTCATTAAGGTTTCGAGGCTGACGTTTGGCAACTCGAACCTTCAGCTACCTCCACAGATTTTCTGTAGGGTTAGGCCACTCCAGGACCTTAATGTGCTTCTTCTTGAACCATTCTTTTGATGCCTTGGCTGTGTGTTTTGGGTCATTGCAATGCTGGATTAACAATTCACCCATTTTCAATGCCCTGGCTGAGGGAAGGAAGCTCTTACCCAAAATTTGACGTTACACGGCCCGTCCATCTTCCCTGTGATGCGTTGTAGTTGTTCTGTCCCCTTAGCAGAAAAACACCCTCAAAGCATAATGTTTCCACCTCCATGTTTGGCAGTGGGGATGGTGTTCATTGGGTCATAGGCAGCATTCCTCCTCCTCCAAACACGGCAAGTTGAGATGTTGAGAGCTCGATTTTGGTCTCATCTGGCCACAACACTTTCACCCAGTTCTCCTCTGAATCGTTTAGATGTTCATTGGGAAACTTCAGATGGGCCTGTACATGTGTCTCCTTGAGGAGGGGGACCTTGCGGGTGCTGCAGGATTTCAGTCCTTCACAGCGTAGTGTGTTACCAATTGTTTTCTTGGTGACTATAGTCCTAGCTGCCTTAAAATCATTGACAAGATCCTCCCTTGTAGTTCTGGGCTGATTCCTCACCATTCTCATGATCATTGAAACTCCACAAGGTGAGATCTTGCATGGAGCCCCAGACTGAGGGAGATTGAAAGTTATTTTGTGTTTTTTCGATTTGCGAATAATCGCACCAACTGTTGTCACCTTCTCACTAAGCTGCTTGGTGATGGTCTTGTAGCCCATTCCAGCCTTGTGTAAGTCTACAATCTTGTCCCTGTAAACTGATCATTTCTCCATCAGTGGGCAAACGTACAAAATCAGCAGGGGATCAAATCATTTTTTTCTCACTGTATGTCAACACTTAATTTTTTGATTTAGTAATATGCATTGCTAAGAACTTAATTTGGACAACTTTAAAGGTGATTTTGTAAAATATTTAGGTCACACATCGTATAATGTTAATTATATTTATATTATATAAATATTATTATAATTTTATTTAGTTATTTATTACAATTTACAGTTTAAAATAACTGTTTTCTATTTTAATATATTTTAAATTGTAATTTATTCCTGATGGCAAAGCTAAAAAAAAACGTAAATGCCATTACTCTTAAAAAGTCTAAACTCACAGGAATCCTTCCGAAATCATTTGAATTTGCTAAATTGGTATTCAAAAATATTTTCTCATTAGTGTCATTGTTGAAATTAGTTGTTCTGATTTATATCTGTGTGTGTTTTTATGTGTGTACAAGTACTTTAATGCATCCTTTCTAAAAAAAATAATAATAATAATAATAATAATTTCTTTTAATAAATAAATAAAGTGCTATGTTTTGAATGATAGTGTATAATTTCCGTCATTTGTAAAACTCAGTTTATCTGATGTACAAAGCCCACAAAATATTTGGTCATTATGAAACATCTTGTTTTTCATTATTTAGGATTTGATAGACTACCTGCGAAGTCACTCTCACAGTGCAATTTATGCCACCTCTATGTCGCTTCCTGTCGTGGAGCAAATCATCACTTCTATGAAGTGCATTATGGGGTTGGATGGAACGACAATAGGTGAGTTTTACTTTATTTTACCTACTTTATTTTTCTTACTTTTTTTTTACGCCTTCATTTACTTACCCTCATTCTGTTCCAAAACCATATTATCTTATTTCATCCATGGAACACAGAAGAAAATATTTTGAATAATATAGTGGCTGTTTATCATTTTTTTCCTAATGAATGAGGAAAAAAGAACCAGACAAATTTTCCGCATGACTTGTGTTCAAGTTTCATGAAGCCATACAATAGCTTTCTGTGAGGAAGAGAAAGAGATTAATTACACAGACAAAAAAGACAGAATTTTAATTTTCAGCCAAGAAAATGTCAACTGTGTGTTGTTGAGTGCACCACAAGGTGGCAGGATTGACCCAAAAATAGGTAATCAGCTTGCAATGATGTACCATAGATGGTCTTCAGCATTTTGAAGCTGCTTTGCATTACGTTTTTACACTTATTTACCTGCCGGATGTTTTTTTTTTTTTTTTTTTTTTTCCAATAAAGTGCCGTAGTAGATAAATCATGTGGCATAGATACAGATCAAAATGCCAAACATTTCAAACAACGTTGTGTCACAAAGTCACTACAGGCCAAGAGTGTTGGGCTTGGCAAATTCCGCCCATCCTTCAATCACGATGTGTGTTTTTGCCGTCTGGCAATCAGCCGTACAGTAAACAGTCCCGTCTTCCTCCGTTTGTAATTTCCTGTTCTCATCTGCACATCATTGACTGAAAAGCGTCCCTTTACTTCGTCAACTCCATTGTTCTTGTCTTTGCTTTATTGGCTGTTTTATTTCACTGTGAAAATACAATCTTTAAGTTTGTTTGCTCTGTGCGCTCTGGATAAACTTGGCCCAGAAATTGAAATAAGTGTTTCTCAAGGATCACTTTGAAGTGAGCCGAGGGGGGGGAAAAAGATCTGTCGATGTGAGATTTTTCTTCATACAATTTCCCAGCGCTCATGAAATGAGACTGATTAGTTCAACAGCTGTACACAGACTCCGTCCAGGTAAAATATTTAGCTCAAAGTTTAAACCTCTGAAATGTGTTAACAATTACCCACGTAACTAGTGTGATCTGGCCCTTTGGTTAGACCCACCAAACCGCCTGTTTTCCCCCCTGCCACTCAATCAACGCTGGCAGCTACAACAAACAGCCTCTACCAGTCCGTCGGGTCCAGGTGAAGTGCTCAATATGACTAATATGAGTATAACTTTGCTTGGCTAAAGGCTATTTTCTTCTCTTTTCAAAGACTTATTGTTTCTATCATCCTTAAAGATGTCTCCTGAGGACATCTTGCTGTCTCCCAGCGACTTTTCTCTTCTCCTTCACTTGCTAATGGACTTCCTGACTTTCAACAGTATCCCACGTTGATGTGAAAAAGCTCTAAACTCTTGACCTATTGAATGGTCCAGCTCTCGTCTGGCATTAAAATAATAATTTCTGTTTTCAAGAACAGATGCAATTATTTATACAAAGCCAATGTTTTAATGTTTTAGTGTTTCAGTCTCTATTTTGAGTTCCTTGTTTGTCCTGTCCAGCTGTTCTACAGAAAAATTCTTCAGGTCTCACAAATTATTTGGTTTTTCAGCATTTTTGTGTATTTGAACCCTTTCCAACAATGATTGTATGATTTTGAGATCTATTTTTCATACTGAGGACAACCGAGAGACTCGTTTGCAACTATTACAGAAGGTTCAAACGCTCACTAATGCTTCGGAAGGAAAAACTATGCATAAAGAGCCGGGGGTGTAAACTTTTGAACATATGTGACCCTGGACCACAAAACCAGTCTTAAGTAGCACGGGTATATTTGTAGCAATAGCCAAAAATACATTGTATGGGTCAAAATTATCGATTTTTCTTTTATGCCAAAAATCTTTAGCATATTAAGTAAAGATCATGTTCCATGAAGATATTTTGTAAATTTTCTACCATAAATATATAAAAACTTGACTTAAAAGTTGGACAACTTTTAAGGCGATTTTCTCAATATTCAGATGTTTTTGCACCCTCAGATTCCAGGTTTTCAAATAGTTGTATCTCAGATAGGGCTGGGCGATAAAACGATAACGATATATATCGCGATAGACAAAAGATCGATATCAATAAAAAATGTGTTCGATAAAACGTTCGATATTTTGTATTCTACGTCAGTCCGCCCAGCCCCCCTTTAACGTTCAGTTCATAGCGCCAGATCACAATAGAAGTTAAAGTGCCCCTATTATGCCATTTTAAAGGTAGTTAATATTGTTGTAATAGTCTCTTAAAACAGGTTTACATGTATGCAAGTTCAAAAAACACTTTAGTTTTCTCCAAAATTAGATTTATTTTTACCCCGTTTCTAAATGATTCGTAAACGACTCGTGTGAAGCAGTTCGAAGAATCAGTCTCTCTAAACCCCTCCTTTCCGTGAGCCCTCACTGCTGTGATTGGTCAGATGGTGCAGTCCTTTTGGATTGGTCTACCGCTACAGCGCAAAACGAAACGCCCATTGGCATAACTGAATGACAGCTGCGGAGACCTGTTAATGCATAGAAAAGATAGCCTCGATTTTACCCTATCAATTCGAGCCGGAGTCTGACGATGAAACGGTTGAAGTGTCACATCGACAAGAAACTGTTTTGCAAGCACGACTGGAGCAGGACGTTTCTCAGTGGGTGTCATGTGTTAACTGTGGACAGTGTTTGCAATTTGCTTTTGTAAGCGAACCGGGCACACCTCTACATTGTGAACTTCAACACTGTACAATCCATAACACTGCGTTAAGCCATCGTTTATCATTATCATTACTTAAACTAATAAGGCAGACAGACAGTCAAGCTGCATCAATCACAAGACTTTTTAGACTACATTGCACTCACAGCTGAACAACAGAACTACAGAAACGCAAGTTAGCCGCTTACCAAGACATGTGCGGGGTTGTTACACACCATAACGTACACAAAGACGTATTTTGAACGATCGCTAGAAAATACAATTATTAATCATACTTACAGGTAGAAGTTCAGAGGAGCAAGCCGGTCCAAATAAACTGGGCACTGATCCATTTTTTAAAACCAAGCGTTTGGTGAATCTCGCGTTGTAACATTACTCCCCAAGATTAGAAAAGCAGTCATCAGTAAAATGACGCGAACACAACACAAGATTGGCATTGGACTGCTGAGGTGTTGAAAAAATTAATGTTAACCACTGATAGTTTCATCATATAAAACAAATTCACTCTCACAGGCTGTCACAGCGCAGGGCGTCTTCTTGACATGATGTAATCCACGTGAAAATGGTAGGCCTGCTGTTTGTGGGCGGGCAAGTTGTTCGCGAAATTGAATGTGGGCGGACATTACGCAAATGTGTAGCTCGTGACGTGTGGCCGTTACAGAAAAAAGATTCGAATTGCTGACGACTCGTTTAGGCGAATGTGAGCCGACTCTTTTTTTTGATAGACAAAAACTTTATTTATAGTGCACTGTCGGCGTCACAACTTTGCAGATAGTTTATGTTCACATACAGCTACATGACACACTACATGAAATATCATATTTGAAAAGGCATAATAGGGGCACTTTAAGGTTATCTTTCCTACAGAACGGGTCCATGTTGTTGTATTAAACAAACTAAATAGCCTTATGTTATTAATATTATTCACACGACGGCATTTGATTTCTGTCTCTACATGATCGCGCGTTTACAATGTCTCCTCACAGACGGGATCGCGGACTCCATTCATAAAAACGGACTTTACTATAGGGCGGAATGCCGCGGAATTCGTCGATTTTTGGACCAATAAATCAAAAGTTGGTCTGTTAATTAATTCAGATCGCGATATGGACTAGTGTCTGTGAAAACACGTTTTATTTTCACTACTCGCATACTGCACACGTGACGCTCCCGCTAATTTTTGGCCTTTGCATCTCACATGAACAGACAAACTCCAATAAATACATCTCCAAAGCTGCTGTGAGTGTCACTTTTTGTCACTTTTACCGTTTCATTAGTGAAACTAGCATCATTCATACTGTATTACACACTGAAACTTCACAGCAACCTGTCAAAATAAAAGTGCGGTTTAACGTGTAACAGAACAATATTAGTCTTGTATTACTTTGTACAGTATAATGTAGGTGTTTATATGTTCACATTTAAATAATTTACATAAAACAATATATATGATAAAAAATAAAATAAAGAGTCACCACCTAATTGTTGAAAAAATACTATTATTATTAAACCTTTTTTTAACTGAATATAATTTTTCTTCTATGTATTAATTTTAACAGTAAAGCTCAATTTATTTTTATTTTTAAAAATAAATCAGTGATTTTGTTTTCATTTGATTATCAGAAAAATTAATACAAGAATTTCTGAAAAAAAAAAAAAAGATTGTAGGGCCCTATTGTTCAAAATGTTGAAAGTTTTGGACTTAATTTTTCACTTAAATAAATATTTTTGTTATTACACAAAGTATAGGCTAAAGTACCGGGAAAGAAGTAATGTTGGCTACTGGCAACCAGCAATCTGTGCAGAAATAAATATTATCAGCCAAGTACTTTGCAACAACCTCTGACCTGTGGTCAAGCCGTACTTCTGGGCCATACATTAGCTCGACCATTCACTTCATCGACAATGAATGGGGTTTGAATTGAGGATTAAGAGATAATTAAGTGTATATTGTGACTTATGTTTACATTTTAATTATTTGAGTTTTCCATGGTTGTTGACATTTCTGTCTTAATAACTGAGGGGATTATGATCAGAGGCAGGTTAAGTTTAAAATAAAAATGCTTGAGTGTAATATATTTTTCTCCTGGTCCTTATTTTAAATGGGTCATAAAAATATCAATAATTATCGATATCGACCGATATGAAACACTGATATCGTGATATAGTTTTCAGCCATATCGCCCAGCCCTAATCTCAGACAAACATTGTTCTATTTTAACAAACAATATATCAATGGAAAGCTTATTTACTCAGCTTTCAGATGACGTAAGAGTCTCAATTTCGACAAATTTACACTTATGACTGGTTTTGTGGTCCAGGGTCACATATGTGTAGATTTGTCTTATTTTGCCTAAATATCGTATTTTGGTCATATAGTACTGCCTTTCAGAAGCTGCAGAAGATACTTGCATGTGTCCCAGAAGACAAAATAAGTTAAATTTACCCTGATCTTCAAGTTTAAAAAGTTTTCACCCCCAGCTCTTAATGCATCGTGTTTCCTTCTAGAGCATCAGTGAGAATTTGAAGCGTAAAAAAAGCTCTGTTTACACATTTAAATGTTCAAATATTTAAGAAATTACAAATGTTTATAATATAGTATGTATTTTAACCGTGTTGTTCAATAAAACCATATGATTACTTTCTTTTGATACTTTATTTGAACTAATTATTGTGCCTCATTGCTATTATATATGTATTTAAATGATTTTAAAGGCTATTGTTTGCTTAGATCTATTTTTATTACTACAAACAAAATCATTTCCTATTACTCGATTAATCGTCAGAATAATCAACCTATTATTCGATTACCAAAATAATTGTTAGTGACAGCCCTAGTTTTTAGTAGTAGAGTAGTCAGCTTGCTGAAATTTAAAGTACATCTCCACGTCTGTGACCAATATTTACCGAGCTTTGATGAGTAATGATCCAAAAATAGTTCAAAGTTTTGCATTCTTCACATGCTCTTTATTCTCTTTCATATGAATTCAGTATTTATCCAAAACTACAAAGATTTGCTATGTGACCGCATTTGAATGCACTTTGAGCATTTGGTTGCACGAAGTAATAACAGGTTACTGATTAACCGATGACATTTATTGTAGATTAACTGATATTGGAGCATCCAAGAGTGAGAACAAAGGTGGACCCGAACAATCAGAGTGTTTGTGTGGGTTTGTTGGGGGTTGATGCACAAAGAAAACTAATCAAGCAAAGGTCAACTAGGAGACATCCTGTGTATCCCCACAGGAACTGAAACTTATTCGTCCTTGCTTTCTTTGGTCCTTTCTTTCTCGCTTTTTGCATCCCACTCTAGCCACAGTTGATCTGTTTTACCCGCATGTTTGATTTGAAGCCTGCAGCACTGTATTGATTTGACAAGTGACTTCACTCTGAACAAATTGCCTCCAGCATTCATTTACTGCCAGGTTTACAATTTATGTTCCTTCGTAATGTGTTGTTTTATTTCTGTTGTGTCAAAACAAGGATTTCAATCCCAGTTTTATAGCTTGCAATATTAAATTGTTTCAATAGTTCTTGAAGGCAATTTGACACCTACTTACTTCATTTGCCAAGTTAGTTTTGGATATCATACTTGGCGGTTCACTGTACTTGGGCAATTTTAGTCAGTGTAGATGATTTCATCATCAGGATGAGTGTTATGTAGAGTTCATTTTATTATAAAGTGTTGATTTCATCTAGTGATTCGTTTACATTTGACCTCCACGCACACTGCAAAAAAAAAAAATTCTAGTTATTCCATATTTGAAACCCTGGACTACAAAACCAATCTTGAGTAGCACAGGTATATTTGTAGCAGTAGCCAAAAATATATTGTATTTGTCAAAGTTATCAATTTTTTCTTTTATGCCATAAGATTATGTTCCATGAAGATATTTTGTAAATTTCCAACCATAAATATATCAAAACCTAATTTTTGATTAGTAATATGCATTGCTAAGAACTTCATTTGGACAACTTTGAAGGTGATTTTCTTAATTTAGAATTTACTTTGTCCTAACAAACCATACACCAAAAGAAAGCTTATTTATTCAGCTTTCAGATATATAAATGTATAAAATAAAAAAAAAGCAACACTTGACTGGACAGGACTGGTTTTGTATTCCAGGGTCACATTTTTCAGTTAAAATATCTAATAATCCACAAATCAAGCTGAGAAGCAACACTGCATGCAATATTAAGACTTGTTTTTAGAGTGTCTTTTTAATATTTAATATAATTGTATTCTATTTAATTGCACTGGCAGTTTTTCCCCTTTTTTTTTAAAGTATGAAGTTAAAAACAAGCGGAAAAAAGTCTGTCAGTGCAAATACAGTCTATTAAAACAACTCTTAAAATTACTTGAAGCAACAGTGCATAAAATATTATCTTGTTTTAAAGATTTTTTAGACATTTTTACCAGAAAGCAAGCCAATTAAAAACTCATCAAGTCATTTTTGTTTTCAGTTAAGTGAAGTTTGTCCTGGACTGGCCTACATTTTCAATTCATTTATTGTTTCTGAATACAGATGCAGATGCTTTCACAGTCTAGTGGTTTCACAGTCCTACGTGTCCTTGGCCTGAAGGGAAATAAAGTTTTCTTTCAATCAGATCTGGCTTTTAAACCATCCAAAACTCCTGGCGTCCCCACACAAACATGCAGATAAGAAATATTCCTGGCCTTGCTTATTCTCAAGGGAAAATGCACCAAAAATTTGAGAATTCGAAAGATTTCACCTCGTAAATCACAGTAGTTACCCAAGCTGGCATTTTTATCTAACTACCTGATCTCATTGTTACTTCTCTGTACACACAGGCGGACTTGACAAACACTGGACATTCATCTTTGTCTCGAGGTGTTGACTTGCTCTGCGAGAGAGGGCAGATACACATGTTTTAGGTGTAAGAATGTGTTTACCCACACCCCCCTTAGAGCAGGGTAATGGATTGTTATTCCAGATGTGATGTGCTTCTGTTTCTTTGACACTTACATTGTTGGGCAAGTATTTCAAACCAACAGACCTAGCATTAATCGATGACTAGAGATGCAACACGTGTTTGTTAATGAAAAAATCAACAATGGATTTCCATTGATTTATATACGTTAATCAGGGTAGCATTACATTTATTTTTTGACAAGTTGTGAGCTGTGAAAATTTTGGGATTTAGGACTTTTAACCAGTGCGTGCCATTGAGTTTTCCTTATCCTTGTCATACTAGATGTTCATGTCTTTCTCTTTTCAGTCGTAAAGAATTATTTTTTTTTTTTGAGGAAAACATTTCAGGAATGTTCTCCATATAGTGGATTTCTGTGGTTCTCGCGAGTTTAACCGCCCAAAATGCAGTTTAAATGCAGCTTCAAATGGCTCTAAATGATCCCAGCCGAGGAAGAGGCGTCTTATCTAGCAAAGCGATTGGTCATTTTCTTAAATTAATATTTATACACTTTTTAACCCCAAATGCTCATATTGTGTAGCTCTGCAGTGTGCATGCATCTGGTCATCAAAATCTTCCTACATAGCTGTTTTACCTTTTTTTGTAAAGGGCATTTGATTTTCTTTGCACGGTCACTTTAACACTGGGTCGGTACTTTTGCACTGATGTAGGACGATTTTGAAGTTGGAGAAAATGAGTTCAGAGTTTTTCGACATACCCTAACTGTTGCAGAGCTCGACAAGATGAGCATTTGGGGTTAAAAAGTGTATAAATAATAATTTATTTAAGAAAATGAACGGTTGTTTCGCTAGATTCCTCGGCTGGGATCATTTAGAGCACTTTGAAGCTGCATTAAAACTTTTTGGAAGTTCAAACTCACGGGCACCATAGAAGCCACTATATGAAGAAGAAGAACATTCCTGAAATGTTTTCCTCAAAAGAACAACATTTCTTTACGACTGAAGAAAGAAAGGCATGAACATCTTGGAGGAGAAGGGGGTCAGTAAATTATCTATACATTTTTGTTCTGGAAGTGAACTAATCCTTTAACAGCTTTATTTTTGTCAGTGTGAAAGTCAATATTGCGTTTAAACTGACTGAGGTCTGTAGGACCTTTGCATGGCGCCTGTTGAAACTCTATCAGTACATTCACTTTGCCGTAGCGAAAAAACACTTATCTATGGAGGGGAAAAAATAAGAGGATGGTTGCTGAACAAAATAAACAATTTCATGACATTTGTTCTGTCAGGTGCACTTGTTTAATACACTTGAGGGGTTGTTCCCTTGCACATTACACTTACTCATGCGAGTTGTTTCATTTTTGCAGTGAGTGAGTATGAATACAAATACACATATCTGTGTCAAACACATTGCAACGGAGAAAAGGTAGCATAATGATGTTAACGATTTGTCGTTGGACTCAAAATTTTGCTTTTAAAGGGATAGTTCAGCCATAAATTAAAATAACCCCATGATTTACTTGCACTTAAGCCATCCTAGATGTATATGACTGACTTCTTTTTAGACAAATACAGTAGGAGTTATTTAAAAATGTCTTGGCTCTTCCAAGCTTTATAATAGCATTGAATAGCTGTTAAGATTTTGAAGTCCAAAAAAGTGCATCCATCCATCATAAAAAGTACTCCACATGGCTCCAGGGGGTTAATAAAGGCCTTCTGAAGTGCATTGATGCATTTGTGTAAGAAAAATATCCATATTTAAACTTGTAATCTCCATAATCTCTAGCGTCTGTTAACTGTCGCACATGCGTTCACGAGAGTGTGGTCTTTCTACAGTCGTAAAGAAATTGTTTTTCGAGGAAAACATTTTAGGATTTCACTCCATATAGTGGACTTCTATGGTGCCCACGAATTTGAACTTCTAAAATGCAGTTTAAATGCAGCTTCAAAGGGCTCTAAATGGCCCCAGCTTAGGAAGAACGGTCTTATCTAGCAAAACACACAAAAAAAAGACAAATTATATACTTTTTAACCTCAAACGCTCATCTTATCTAGCTCGTCTTTCTCCTCCAACTTCAAAATCTCCCTACGTCGCTGTTTAACCTTTTTTTTTGTGAATGGCATTTGATCTTATTTGCATGTTTACATTGTAAACACTGCAGCAATGTTTGGTGATTTTGAAGTTGGTGGAGAAAATGAGATGGGAGTTTTTTGACATACCCTTACTGTCTTGAACCGGAATACACAGAGTTGATGCAGAGCTAGACAAAACGAGCATGTGAGGTTAATAAGTATATTAGTTGTCAGTTTTTTTTTTAGAAAGTAACCAATCATTTTTCTAGGTAAGACCCGTATTCCTCGAATGGGGTCATTTAGAGCCCTTTGAAGCTGCATTTAAACTGCATTTTGGAAGTTCACACTCGCAGGCACCATAGAAGTCCACTATATGAAGAGAAATCCTGAAATGTTTTCCTCAAAAAAGCCTATTTCTTTACGACTGAAGAAAGAAAGACATGAACATCTTGGATGACAAGATGTTGAGTAAATTATCTGTAAATTTTTGTTCTGGAAGTGAACTTCTAATATGCTGATTCTGTGCTCAAGAAACATTTTTTATTGTTAGCAATGCTGAAAAAAAAGTGTCTTTAAAAAAACTCGGAAACTTTTGAACGGTAGTGTTAATGTAAAACGTCTCTTGAATTCTTGAATGAAGGAAAAGTGATGTTACTGATCAGAGGAGTGAATGTGGATGACTGTGAAATGAATCAACCTATAAACGGGTGTAAAATCCCCTGTTCGCTTTCCGCTGACTTGAACTTCAGCATCAGTACAGCTGCTAGCTAGTGAGTGCCATTGCATCCCATGAATGATTGAGGCCACAGATTTGAGCCTGGAAGGAGCTACTTTGCTTCCTGTTGCCCTTCTCCAGAGAGGTCCTCGTAAGGGGCGAGGAGGCTTTCGGCACGTCAGCCGCCCTCAACTCCTGGTGCTTTTACTTATCCCCTCCCTTCAGATGAAAAGGAAGTAAGGAGGAACTGGCGGTTCAAAAAAGGGAAACAGTCCCCACATCTGGAAGCTCTTTTGGTCCCTTTCGCTGCCTCTCTCTTGCTCCAGATCCTTTAGCTTTGGGTCTGGAAGAAGTTAGCGGGGGTGTGCATTGTGAAACTAGCTGTTGAAAAGGTACCCTAGAAAGATTTACTTTGGAGACTCGAGCTCCACCTCAGTGCACTCGCCCTCCCCCAAGGCCCTACGGCCCTTGCTTGCTATCTCAAGTTGTGCAGCTTGAACTTCCGCTAATGGCTATTGCTTTCAGATGCTCATTTTCATAGAATTGTTCACCTGAGCTGTTTTAGTTCTCTGTAGCCATTCATTAGAACCTCTACAGGTTCCTCAATTTTTAGGGCTGTCAAACATAATAGTCACAGTTTAACTCATCTTTCTGAGTGATTCAGCTTTTTGAAGCTGCTGTTGGAATGTACGCTGTTAAGTAATGAAATATACATTTTGGTTATCTGATTGTATTTTTGATAGTATCTTTATGGTTGTATCTGATTGTATGTTTATGCTTAATTTTGGCATCTTTTTTTAAAAATGAAACCAGACAGAAATTCAGGAGCTTCTAACCAGTCTTAAGTAGCATTAGCCAAAAATACATTGTATGGGTCAAAATTATAGTTTTTTCTAGATTTCTTTCAAAATATTGTCCTATTCTAACAAACCATACATCAATGGAAAGCTTATTTATTCAGCTTTCAGATGATGTATAAATATAAATATATAAAAAAAATTTATTGTGGTACAGGGCCACATATGCTGGTTTGATGCTCAAGAAAATGTTAAAAATTATATTCAAAAATGTCAGGTTTCTTTGATTAATAGAAGGTACTTAAAAAAAAATTAAAAATTAAATTCCACATTCCTGAATAAGAATATTACTTTCTCCAAAAAAAAAAAATCATACTTAGCTCAGTCTTTTAAATGGGACTGTATGTTGTACAATGCCATTTTTTCCAGAACGATTCTCACTTGCATGTAACGATACATTACTTTTATGTTTGGTACTTGCCCATACCGATACCCAATGTTGGGAAAATTACTTTGGAAATGTGATAAGTTACAGTTCACAAGTTACCCTGTTTAAAATGTAATAAACAGTCTAAACATTTATTTAAAATACTTTATTAAGGTAATCTAACTGATTACATTTGATTACTTTTCTAAATTTTAATTTCTATTTTATTTTCTAAATTAATAATGTTGAAACATTTGAAGCAGGCAAGTTTAACCTTACAATACTTAACCCTAATTACCCAGACTTTTCAAAATCCTTCATCACGTGAATATTATATAAGATTATAACAAATGAATTTTAAAGCACAGCCACCACAAAATCAGACTTTAGCACCTTTTTTTACTTTGAGATCGTTCTGAGGTTAAACACATTTAAAATCGTAAGATCTAGTTTAATAATAGTGCTGTTCAAACGATTAATTGTGATTAATCGCATCCAATATAAATGTTTTTCTTTATATATGCACTGTAAAAAGATGTCACCAGTTTCGACTTAGGTTTTTAAGTTCAGCAGCTGCCTTAACATTTTCCCCCGGTTTCACAGACAAAGCTTAAGCCTAGTCCCAGACTAAAATGTAAGTCTGAGCTGTTTCAACTGAAAGAAACTTGCATTGACTGATCTAAAAATATGTCGGTGCCTTTGTTTTGTCTCAAGATGCACAACAGTAATGTTTTTTTCTAAGCATGTTTATAAAAATTACTTAAATATCCTAATTGAACTATCTGCTAATCCTGGCTTAGTCTAAGCCCTGTCTGTGAAACCGGGCCTTTAAGTTTAAGTTAAAAGTACAAGTCATTTTAACTAATTTTATTGTCGTGAGTTGAAATGACCTGTAGTTTTAAGTTGATTTAACTTAAAGGTTGTATCAGCGATTTCTAGCCTAAAACATAAAGTGTCAATTTCAGCTGAGCTTTCTTCACGATCCGCTCGCTGCCTGCCCCATAAATTGTCTGTGAAAAAAACGCGTCTCTCTGGTCAGCCTAGGGTCCGAGACATGCCAAAAAAACAATCGGCGCTATCAACTATTGCACAGATAAACAAACTGTGTTCCAACCAATCAGCGTCAGGGGTTTGGTGTTGTGGACTTTCCTACTGGTGCAGGGATGTGAGGGAGGCGGAGCGAAAGTCCACAACACCAAACCCCTGACGCTGATTGGTTGGAACACTGTTTGTTTATCTGTGGAAAGGTTGGTAGTGCCGATTGTTTTTTTGGCATATCTCGGACCCTAGGCTGACCAGAGAGACGCGTTTTTTTCACAGACAATTTATGGGGCAGGCAGCGAGCGGATCGTGATGAAAGGTCAGCTGAAATTGGCACTTTATGCTTTAGGCTAGAAATCGCTGATACAACCTTTAAAACTTTAAGGCAGCTGCTGAACTTAAGTTTTTAAGTTGAAACTAGTGAAATCTTTTTACAGTGTGTGTATGTACTGTCTATATTTATTATGTATATATGAAGACACACACATACAGTATATATTTTGAAAATATTTACGTGTGTATATATTTATATTTATATCATTTATATTATCTAAAAATATATAAAATAAAAAAATGAATAAGAAACATTGGCATCTAACAATTTCCTGGAATAAAAAAACAGTTGATTTAAAATATAGAGTCTATAATGTAAAACGAATAAACGTGTCCAACTCCTGAAACATTGGTGTCTCATCAGAACAATCTGTGCAATTTTGGAAAGAAATCAACCAGATCTGTATGCATGTGAAAATATTCAGATGCGACCCTTTTTGTAATCGTTAACATTTTCATAAGTAACTGTAATTCAATTACACATTTTTGTCTCAGTAACTGTAACAGATTATAGTTACATTTATTTTGTAGTTTACATAATTCCATTACATGTAACTAGTTATTCCGATACCTCCAACACTTCCGATACCTTTATAGCATTTGTAGTAGTGCTGCTTTATTTGGGCAAGGAACCGATGGGAATCTCCAGAAGCGTAACTGGGCTTCCAGTGTGTTTAACGTTACATATTGGCCAAGCTTAATTTCCTTACCACTGAGCGGCTGACCCGGTCATGACTCGTGGAACCTGCTTTATCTGTCAGTGGCCAATTTACATTGGGGGATTGAGGAAGGAGTCCAGTTTCACAGCCAGTCAAGTCTCCTTTCACAAGGGCTCATCAGATGGAACCTCAATAGCCCCGTCATATACCCCAGGCCGAACTGTTCAACCTTGGGATCCCCACATTCTTTATGACCCTTGTTTTGCAAAACCAGTAAAAGGCAAAATGTCAAGTCATAACAGCACAGCGACTTTTCGGGACCTTGTAGTTGTGTCGCCCTGCAGGCACGGCAAGCATGACAATTGCTAGATTTTTTGGCGTCTGGATGACACCGGGGTGAGACATTGTCACAGAGCAGGAAATTCCTC